>NC_142418.1:3845000-3990000 GCF_059516105.1 Syngnathus floridae | reverse complement strand
AAATTGGACTGGACAACTTTATAAAAAGAGATAGGTGAGAGGGATTTCCATATTTTATGTATTTTAGCGAGAGGGGGGAATAGTCATCGGGCCGCCGGTTCCCTCGTGGCCAGCCTGTTTCCCTAATTCGGATTTTAGAAGCAAGATCGAACTGATCACTCGACTTTGCTTCCACCAAAAATAGCACGTAGCTGGTATTTACCTCTTCCCTTTTTTATGAACTGTGTTTTGCAATCGAATTGTTCTGGGATTGAATGATTTTATTAACACGGGTATCAGTGAGTGAAATTGTTCAGTTTCTGGAGTAATTGAGATTTGTAATTCTATTCCATGGTTTTTTTCAATAAATGTGTTTTGTATATTACTTACTTCGTTGTGCGCGGATTTGTACTGAATATGCAACCGAAGGTTCAGGCCCGCTTCCCCTTTTTTTTTGACGGGCCGCGTAAAAAGGAACTTTGAACAAGTTAGAGACTTAAATAACTTCCGTAGTTATTTGAGCCACGAGTGAATTGCGATCCGTTCGAAAGTTATTTCGTCTGAATAAATTAAAGGAAGTGTTTAAATCAGATTATTGGGTTGTGTAGAATGGAAAGTTATTTAACTATTTGAAAGGCTCAGGCCCGCTTCCCCTTTTTGACGGGCCGCGTAAAAAGTAACTCTGAGCAAGTTAGAGAATTAAAAAACTTTTGTAAATATTTAACGGAAGAGTTGATTTCGTTAAAAGTGAATTCGGTTGAGAAATTACTTCCTCTAAATAACATAACGACGACGATTGAAATAAATCAGTGAAGTTGGCGGAGGATAAAAGTATTTCAACTGTCCGTCGGGCGCGGCCCAGTTCCCCTTTTTGTCGGGCCGCGTCAAAAGCTAAATGGGACACGATCAAAAAGTAGACTTGCCTTCCAAATTAATTATTGGGCAAATCTAAATAGAGCACGACATTTTTATTCGGTTTAAGAAAGTTGCTATTCTTTTTGAAGCAATTAAGTGGGGTGAAGAACTCCGACGGTCAAGTGCTAGATCTACGTATAGGAAGTTAGAATTAATCATATAAAGTGCATTAATTTTCTTCTTAAATGCTATTATTGTCACACTTTTATTAATTCGATTCTCTTTCGAATGAAAAAGTTGGTCGGCTCGCTGCATGAGCGACCAAGTGGAACGGACCCATATCAACATTTACTTCGGCAAAAACTAGTGCTTGGGTGCGCTATACAAACGAATCCCTGAGGTCTTAACAAAGACATCTAAAAAATATCCGTAACAAAATAAGAACTTCAAACACTAGCGGGGAGCCATCAATACGATGCGGTCACTTCGAAGTCTTGCCTCGAATTGAGTTACTCGGCTCGAGCTTCGGGTGACTTGAGAGGGATTGGCGTCGTACAGAAATTAGATTGATTCCGGTGGAGTTAATTTAACTCGGGTGGTTAGATTACGGACGAATCTCCGAACCCGGCTAAAACAAACCCGTTACCGGGAAGCCGGTGGCACCTTAATGCAAGAGGTGCGTTTGACATTTTGGCGCCCAACGAGTAGGAGGGGGGTTGTGATTAAAAGTTTAGAAAAAATAAAAATAAGAAAATAGAAGAACATTTTTGTTTTGTTTTGCTCACAGCTCCAAAACGAACCTGTGTGGAATTTTCCAGTTTTTTCTTCCCAGAGGCTGTTTTAATTCCACTCACTGATACAAATAAATGTCAGAACGGCCTTGAGTGACATAAGTACAGTCTCTTTAAGGAATAGAGTTTCCTAGAAAAGAACCTTGATAGCACGGGAGGATTAGAACTGTATTGTGTCATAGTAAACGGCGACCGTAGCCCCTCAGCACATTACTTTAGGCATGAGTAAGGAGGAGTTCCTCCACAGCTTGTACTTGTATGGGGTGCTGAAAGTAATGTTTGTAGTATACGCAGAGTATGCGGCAGAACTTGCAAAAGAAAGAGGGGCCGGTACATGGGCACGGATATTGGGTATAAATACAGAAGATGAACCAGTGAATTCGGTTGAGAAATTACTTCCTCTAAATAACATAACGACGACGATTGAAATAAATCAGTGAAGTTGGCGGAGGATAAAAGTATTTCAACTGTCCGTCGGGCGCGGCCCAGTTCCCCTTTTTGTCGGGCCGCGTCAAAAGCTAAATGGGACACGATCAAAAAGTAGACTTGCCTTCCAAATTAATTATTGGGCAAATCTAAATAGAGCACGACATTTTTATTCGGTTTAAGAAAGTTGCTATTCTTTTTGAAGCAATTAAGTGGGGTGAAGAACTCCGACGGTCAAGTGCTAGATCTACGTATAGGAAGTTAGAATTAATCATATAAAGTGCATTAATTTTCTTCTTAAATGCTATTATTGTCACACTTTTATTAATTCGATACTCTTTCGAATGAAAAAGTTGGTCGGCTCGCTGCATGAGCGACCAAGTGGAACGGACCCATATCAACATTTACTTCGGCAAAAACTAGTGCTTGGGTGCGCTATACAAACGAATCCCTGAGGTCTTAACAAAGACATCTAAAAAATATCCGTAACAAAATAAGAACTTCAAACACTAGCGGGGAGCCATCAATACGATGCGGTCACTTCGAAGTCTTGCCTCGAATTGAGTTACTCGGCTCGAGCTTCGGGTGACTTGAGAGGGATTGGCGTCGTACAGAAATTAGATTGATTCCGGTGGAGTTAATTTAACTCGGGTGGTTAGATTACGGACGAATCTCCGAACCCGGCTAAAACAAACCCGTTACCGGGAAGCCGGGGGCACCTTAATGCAAGAGGTGCGTTTGACAATACTTATAAGCATTAACAAAACTTCATAAACAATTAACTAATGAACGTAACAACAAATGTTTGTAAATGAGTAAGATATTGTCTGTTTATATTATATCATGTAATTTTTAATCATTAGTGAAACATGAGTAACAAATTATTAAGGGACCGTTATAAGGCACGAGTGTAGATTTACTAAATAATGATCAAATTATTGACAACACATTTATAAATGTTTGTAAATGAGTAAGACTGTTAATGTTTGTAAAACATTGAAAGTGTTATTTGTAAATAATTTGTACAGTAATTTTAAGTAAATGGTATTATTAGACTAGCTCAGTGGCCTCATGATAGAGTGTCCGCCCTGAGACTGGAAGGTTGTGGGTTCAAACCCCGGCCGGGTCATACCAAAGACTATAAAAATGGGACCCATTGCCTCCCTGCTTGGCACTCAGCATTAAGGGTTGGAATTGGGGAGTTGGATCACCAAATGATTCCCAGGTGCGGCACTGCTGCTGCTCAACTGCTCCCCTCTCCCCCAGGGGATGGATCAAAATCGGGGATGGGTTAAATGCAGAGGACAAATTTCACCACACCCAGGTGTGTGTGTGACGACCATTGGGACATTAACTTTATGTTTAATAAGTTATTAACTTTGTGCATCCTTTTATCTCAAGTGAGAACACTTTCTCATATACAACAGCTTTTTTCATCCCTTAATCGAAGGTGAGAACACTTTCTCACATACAACAGCTTACTTCAAACTGTGTAACTCACTCTAATCACAGTGGTTTCTGCTCCTAGGAACGAAAAATAAAACAATCTCGGGCCTGTTGTTAACGTAATTACACTTTCAAAAGGATAACTATGCAAAAAAATTACAGTCGTATGCAAAAGTTTGGGCACCCCTGATCATTTTAAAGATTTTTCCTTATAAATCATTGGTTGTTCGGATCGGCAATTTCAGTTAAATATATCATATAGCAGACAAACACAGTGATACATATTTGAAAAGTGAAATGAAGTTTATAGGATTTACAGAAAGTGTGCAATCATTACCGTATTTTTCGGACTATAAGTCCATTCTTTTATAGTTTGGGTCGGGGGGCGACTTATACTGAGGAGCGACTTATATGTGAACTTTATCAAAATAAAAAAATAAAAAATAAAAAAAGTGAAACCGCAATAAACGAACCGCGATGTAGCAAGGGATTACTGTGATTTGAACTGCAAGTGACGTCAGCGGCACGGTGGTTGTTTACATAAAGGACAAAGGATTCGATCACGGGATGACGAAGATGACGAAGGGCCCCATATACTATCGGCATCATTAACGGCTTTGTAAGTGACACGGAGGATGAAGAGTTTAAATAATTTAATGATTTGGAGTGACACAGAAGGTTTGAAAAGCTATTTCGGCTTTTACGCACGCTCGGTCCCATTCTACGGAGCACCTCCGTGGCTGGAAGTTGGGGGCCGGCGCTCGGCTGCTGGCTGTCCGGGGACGGTGGATGGGGCTCGGACACTGCTTCTACGCACACCCGGTCCAACTCTACGCAGGTCCCAGACACCTCCGTGGCTGGAAGTGCTACCTCCGGGGATGGAAGTCCACGCCGCTATTTATGTTATAGTTATTTGATATATTTTATTTCGTGTAGCAACTTGTATAGGTTTTTATCATTACAGTTCAGTAGTTGTTGGCTTGTTGAACTCTTTTTTTGTTAAATAAAGAGCCGTTTACCAAACCCACGTCTTTCCTGGAACTTTGTTAATGCTACAATATAGTTATATACCGTAATTTCCGGACTATAAGTCGCGTTTTTTTTCATAGTTTGGGTGGGGGGGCGACTTATACTCAGGAGCGACTTATGTTTTTTTTTCACAAATTTTTACTTGATCATTAAGACATCACTTAAAAGTATAGTTGACCACTTCTCATGTTATTTTTAGTATAGTTGATCACTTAACATGCTTTTATATCTTTATCTTGAACATATTTAAAACATAAAAAATAGAGAAAACATCAAATGAAGCAATTAACACTTTAAAGCACCATATCCAAGTCCACTGTCTGTTTGCTCCTCTTATATTTATTATTATTATTTATTATTATTTGTTTATTTATCATTTATTCAACACTCTTATTTATTCATTGTTTATGCCTTCTTGTTTTTTTTTGTGTTGCTTGTATGGATATGTGTACTATCTCACCGAGGGATAGTGGGAACGTAATTTCAATCTCTTTGTGTGTCTTGGTATATGAAAAAAAAAAAAAAATCGACAATAAAGAGGACTTTGTCTCTGATAAAACAACCAAATAAACAAAACAAAAAACCACATCTGAAAAAATATATATTTTCAGACGAAACTGGATGAGGGCGCTTTAAATTTCATCGTTGGCCGTGACTCATCAACTGCTTAAGAAAAATGGCACCAAAAAGAAAGTCATATTTTGCAAGTTACAAACTTCAAGTTGTAAAATGTGCAGCTGAAAACAGTAATCGAGCAGCAGAAAGAAAGTTTGGAGAACCGTGATGTATCAATGGATTACTATTTCAAGTGACGTCAGTGGCACCGCGCGGCGCGACCCACGTAAGGACTACCGGCATCATTAGCGGTGATCATTTCTAAGTGACACGGAGGACAAAGAGTTTAAAGGAATTAAGGATTTGGAGTGACATAGAAGGTTTGGAAAACTATTATGGCTTTTACGCACGCCCGGTCCTACTCTACTGAGTCGGGGGCCGGCGCTCGGCCGAGTGGCTGTCCGCAAACGGTGCATGGGGCTCGGACATGGCCATTACGCACGCCTGGTCCTATGCCATGGAGCTCTCGTGTCTTGAAGTCCACGCCGCCACACGCTTGGAAGTTTTGTTTAATAAAGAGCCGTTTACCAAACCCACGTCTATCCTTGTACTTTGTTAACGCTACACTATAGTTATATACTAGATCTGTGGAATAAAGACGAGGCTGACGTCAGGGCGCACGCGCGGCGATGTTGACAAAGGACGAGGAATTTGATCGATGGATTTAATGGATTTAAAGTGCACGGATGGTTTGATAATATTATTGCTTATATTATAGTTATTTGAAATATAGTTTATCGTTATATGAGCCTGTGGAATATTTTGAAGTGCAAGCGCCCTCAGCCTCGCGCAGCCATTGTTGACAAAGAACGATCGATGGATTTAATGAATTGGAGTGACACCGATGGTTTTATAAACATGTTATTTATGTAATGGTTGTCCTAAATCACTCTATATGTTACGTCAGGCCCGGTCTCAGCTCCTCATTTGTGTTTGTCACGTTAGCATACCTATCGTTTAGCCTGTTGCTATCGTATCGAATGATCGATGGATTTAATGAATTGGAGTGACACCAATGGTTTTATAAACATGTTATTCACGTAATAGTTGTCCTTAATCACTCTATATGTTACATCAGGCCCGTTCTCAGCTCTTTGTTTGTGTTTGTCACGTTAGCATACCTATCGTTTAGCTTGTTGTTGCTCGTTCATGACTGTTTTTGGTGTGGGATTTTGTTGAATAAATTGCCCCCCAAAATGCGACTTATACTCCGGAGCGACTTATATATGTTTTTTTTTTCACTTATTGGGGCATTTTATGGCTGCTGCGACTTATACTCCGGAGCGACTTATAGTCCGGAAAATACAGTATGTACTATCACTCAGAGCGATACTGTAATTAATCTCGGGGTAATATTTGACCAAACGCTCTCCTTTCAAAAGCACATTAAGAATATAACCAGAATTGCGTTTTTTCACCTTCATAATATTGCTAAGATTCGTCCGATCCGCTCGACCGGTGATGCGGAAACTATTATACATGCGTTCGTCATGTCAAGTCAAGTCAAGTTTATTTGTATAGCCCTAAATCACAAACAGTCTCAAAAGGCTTCACATAGCCAAAATTGACAATTATTCTCAAAGCATCCCCTGATCTTAAGCTCCCAAAAGGGCAAGGAAAAACTCAAAAAACCCCTGCCAGGGGAAAATGAGAAACCTTGAGAAGGGATCACAGATGGAAGGATCCCCCTTTCAGGATCACCAGGTTGTAATGGATGCAGAGAGGGCACAAGTAATACATAATATGAAAATCAATGAAAAAATGGATGTCGGAGGTGCCCTCGATTGTCCTGGCAGTGTCTTCAAGGGGGTTGAGCTGCGTCACGTCGCGCCTGGATTACTGTAATGTATTATTATCTGGTCTTCCTAAGTCCCGCATCAAAAGTCTACAGTTAGTACAAAATGCTTCTGCGAGGCTGCTCTCACGGACAAGAAAATTTGATCACATTACCCCAATATTAGCCAATTTACATTGGCTCCCGGTCCATTTAAGATGTGACTTCAAGGTTCTTCTATTAACCGATAAATCACTGCATGGCTTAGCACCTTCATATCTTGTCGACCTAGTTGTTCCTTATGTTCCGTCTCGTAACCTTCGTTCGCAAAACGCTAGTCTTTTAGTGACACCGAGGGCCAAGAAAATGTCTGCAGGGTCTAGAGCATTTTCTGTTCGGGCTCCAGAGCTTTGGAATGCCCTACCAATGGATATTAGAACTGCTACCTCAGTCGAAACATTCAAGACACGTTTAAAGACACATTTCTGTGATATGTCCTTTAATTAGTGGCCGATTTGGCTGGAGTTTGTTTTCGCTCCCTCTCCACACTCCCCCACACCCCACCCCTCCCTGGCTGGGGAGGTGGTTAGGTGGCACCCAACCTGACAGTGGCTATCTGGATTCTCGTGGACCAAGTCATGATGAGGGAATTGCAGCTCAACCTCCTCGAAGACACTGCCAGGACAATCGAGGGCACCTCCGGCAGCTCTTCGCTTTGACTTGGACATCCACTTTTTCATTGATTTTCATATTATGTATTATTTGTGCCCTCTCTACATCCATTGCACCCTGGTGATCCTGAAAGGGGGATCCTTCCATCTGTGGTCCCTTCTCAAGGTTTCTCATTTTCCCCTGGTAGTTTTTTTTTTAGTTTTTCCTTGCCCTTTTGGGTGCTTAAGATCAGGGGATGCTTTGAGAATAATGTGAAGCCCTTTGAGACTGGTTGTGATTTAGGGCTATACAAATAAACTTGACTTGACGTTTTGTAAGGGAATTGGGATGAACCATTGTGGCTTTTCATATACCCTCAACTCCCAACACTCTCTCCATACAAGAAGTGTCAGAGGCTGGGCCACGAAAAAGTGAGCAAGTCCATCCGGGATAGGTCAGATTTCAGTCATTCCAAAATTAACATGTTCACATGGCTGAAATTCATGTACAGTTAAGTTTATTTTGCTGTTCCTTTCTGTGTTTTAATATGTATTTATTTTCTTGATATTCCAAGGTGTGAATGGTACAACTGTGGGTTTTTTTAAAGAAAGGGTTAATATTTGGAGAACAATGTGACATTGGATATTTATGAGGGACTAACTGTAAGACATTAAGTAACAAGTCCAATTATAATATCGATGTTAAGTACAGTACACAGAAATAATAAGCACAGCATTTTGAAAAGTAACATTTTGAACTATATCTCAATAATCACACAATTGATTTCCAAAATGTGCATAGAGTAAGTTTAATAAAACATCGGGGTTGAATATAACGTCAGTTAAGCTTACAGCAGGAAAGTCGGATTAATAAAATAACTTGAGTTTCTTTGAGTCTTTCATTGGGTTGTGCTCACTTTTGCACCACCACAGTTTCACAAAAATACAAAAATATGTAATTTAAATTATATATAAGACATATCATGGCAAATCCACTTGTTTTGCTTTTAAATTCATTTTCTTGTGTATTTGGAGTCTCCAAGAGTATAGAAAAGTGTAATATACCTCTCCAGGTGCTGCAGAGATACTTTTATGATCTGTTTGTGGAGCTATTTTTTACTCCTTCAGTTTTCTCTGTTTTCTATTACGTATTTTTATCTATTACATCACATCCGGTGGAGCGGAACAAACCAAACATGGTAATGGGTGTTGACAAACAGTTTCGCAAATCCACCATCTTTATTACTCGGAGAGACTTTTGTAGTCCAAACAACTCAAGGATGCCGAAGTGGAAAGATCAAAATGTTCCGTTGTTGGATGCATCAAGCCACACAAATCATTGCACCGTCCCTCAGCATCAGAATCTTATCTCAAAGAAGTGCCTGGTCAAATTTCATTCAACAGTGTTCCCACGTCTGTGGGCTAAGTCCTGCTTGTTCAAGGATGAGTGTTTCAGAAATCTTTTGTCAGAAAAGAGAAAGATTCGCCGAAAGACTGTTTCATTGATGGTTCAGTTCCTTCAATCTATGGAAACGACGGATACAGTAAAGCGGTAAGCTTGAGATGTGTCAAGTGACATGGTGGCTGGATTGTACAGATGGTGCATATATGTGTATAGGATTGTTCCCAGGCAAAATTGGCTTTGCTGCAATTCCAAAGTGTACCAAAAGATGGTGCAAAATATTGTTTTATGCTGAGGAAGGACGGCCTTCATCCTAACAGTGAAGGCGCTATCATGCTTTCTAGTAACAGATTACTGTTTGAGCCGTTCAGGACAGGCAACTTTAGAGCAGGCCGGGTCACAGGTGGTTACAGTACCTGTTAGGATGGGTTTGGAGTCTGTTAAGTTAAAGTTAACTAGCGCTAGGCTAGACTCGCATCATGCACATAGCTTCTTGTGTAGACGAGTGCGTCAGTTTGAATAGTGCTACAGCATATATTGACACACGTTCTTCTTTTTGAAGGTAATCCCGGGCCGAAACACCGCAATCTTACTCGTATTTCGTCCAAAAATCCTCCGATAGATACAAACTCTGATCAACCGATTAGATTCAAACTCGGTTTCATGAATATTAGATCACTCCACTCGTTAATGACCTCATTACAAACCATAATCTAAACATTTTTGGTCTTTGCAAACCTGGTTAAAACCTAATGAATTCCTGCCACTTAATGAGGCCTCACCTCCAAATTTTGTGAGCTTGCATGTTGCACATCCTCGTAAAAAGGGTGGGGGTGTAGCCCTTATCTCCAATTCCTATCTTAGACTGAGCCCTCATTCAATTAACGCATTTAAAACTTTTGAAGTTCTTGTTGTCCCGATCCACAGCTTTGCCCTCGTTTTATCTCGCTGTTATCTACCGTACGCCCGGGGCTTACTCTGGTTTCCTGGATGAATTTTCAGAATTCGTGGCTGACTAAGTGACAAATGCGGATAATATAATTATTATGGGGGATTTCAATATCCATATAAATTTACCGTCAGAGCCACTTACTCTGGCGTTTCAGACAATAATTGATAAGTTTGGTTTTACGCAAGCAATACAGGCAGCAACACCTAAAAAGAGGAAAGAACAAGACAAACAAGGGCAGCAAATTGGGGGAAGGAAGCAATTTGTTGCTATAGATGAGAGCAACTTCCGGCACAAGAGAAAGGTAAGTACATTCAATCATCTTTACAAGGCGTCCCACAATGACGCATCACTGTGAAGTACCGTACTTTCCGGACTATAAATCGATCCGGAGTACAAGGCGCACTAACCATAAAATACATAAGGAAGAAAATAACATGTACAAGTCAAACCGGAGTACAAGTCGCATTTTTCAGTGATGAGAATGGCAAATGTGAAAAAACACTGAAAAGTAGCTGGGGGTCTGGGTCAGCCCCCCAGATATATATATATAAACTATATATAAAATCATTCAAGATTTATTCTTTAACGATATCATGACAATATTATGACAATATCATGACAAGAGCGTAACATTAGCTTACATGTAACATCATGTTACTTTCTAAACCCACATACTTGTAAAAGTAAAAAAGTACCTTCGTGTTTTTTTGTTTTGATGTCCTCCTTAATGTTCCTAGCGCCGCAGCGTCCATAGCTGATCATATCTTGACAGAGAATATACAAAACCTTCCCCAGGACATCTACTTTACGGATATGTTCCGTCAGGCACGTGGTTACGAACTGTGTTGCGAGTTGTACGATGACGCTGCTCTCGAGCCATGCCCATCTGAAGCAGTTCTTGATCCCGTACGATCCTCATGTTGGCGAAAACTTTTGCTGGGTAGGCCCTAGATCTATCTAACTGAATAACTCGTCTACAAGTGATGAAAACCGAATCGCAAATTCACATTGTGGCGGTGTAAAAACACTAGTTCTCCGCGCAAGTTAAGTTAACAAGTGTAGATAATGTGACGAAAGTAGCACCAAAATGCCGCCGAAAATAAGGCGGATGTTGTCGCATCACTGCTGCCAGTGAGTTATGTTTACAGAGGCAAGCCGATTTTCGTACTCACAGCTTAACTAATTTTGCCTTGAGATGTGCCAAAAGATGCCGTCGCAGCGGGCGAATGCTCGCGAGTCGCCGAGGCGAATCGTCCGCTTCCATATCCCCACCCATAATACTAAAATACTCTGTATGTTTTGTGGAACACTGACAACACTTCAACAAGATGGCGCCGCGAATGGCCACCTCAGTGACTCGCTCTCTGCTTCTTTGTGTTATTTTGTGTGTTATTTGCGTCATCAGCTGCCCACCCCGGATATCTTTTACCAGAGAAGAACTGTTAAACATCGGAGAGTCTTCTCCTGATACTTTTCGACGGTTTTCACTGACTCAGTCTGTTTGACGGAGATTTTAGCCGGAGCGGGGGCGCTCTACTAGCTAGCATGCCGAAGACGGCGGCGTGGCAAGCGCACCGGAGCTCTCGTGAAGTTGAGGCAAAGAGGGTTCCGTGCTCCCCTAACATCAATTCATCTGGAGAATGTCCGCTCTCTGGCTAACAAGATAGATGAACTGCTGCTTCTCATTTCAAGGAACACGGACGTTAGCAGATCCGCCACCCTGTGCTTCGTCAAAACGTGGCTTGACGGACGCACCCCCCACCACGCCGTAGAGCTAAGAGGGTTTCAGCTACTACGCGCAGATCGCAGCGCGGAGCTCACCGGAAAAACAAAGGGAGGTGGTCTGTGTTTCTATATTAATGAAGGTTGGTGTACTGATGTCACGGTGTTGAAAGAGTCTTGCAGCCCTCTCCTAGAAACACTTCATAAACTGCTGGCCGTTTTATTCACCACGTGAGTTCTCCTCGATCGTTATGGCGGCTGTTTACATTCCACCACACGCACGTGCGAGTGAAGCCACGCAGCTGCTGGCTGACCAGGTAACAGTCATGGAGAAAATATTACCAAACTCAATGATCATTGATCTGGGTGGTTTTAACAAAGCAAACCTCGCACACGAACTCCCCAAATACAGACAGCACATAACGTGTCCCACCAGAGGTACACAGACACTGGACCACTGGTACACCGTATTAAAGGACGCATATCGCTCTGTGCCCCGTGCAGCTTTAGGACTCTCGGACTACTGTCCAGTTCATCTGATCCCGGCCTACAGGCAGAAATTAAAAACTTCCAAGCCTGTGGTGAGGACTGTGAGGAAGTGGACAGTGGAGTCAAAGCAGGACCTCCAAGCCTGCTTTGACTGCACCGATTGGGGAGTTTTTGAAGCTGCAACTTCAGACCTACATGAACTCACTGACACTGTCACATCATACATCCGTTTTTGTGAGGATCTGTGTGTGCAGACTAAGACGTTCTGCACGTACAACAACGACAAACGTTGGTTTACACCGAACCTCTGGGTGCTGTGCAAAGCCAAGGAGGAGGCCTACAGGAGTGGCGACCAGGACATGTTCAAGCAGACCAGAAACACACTAAACCGAGAGGTCAGGAAAGCCAAGAGGTGTTACGGGGAGAGCCTGGAGAGACACCTCTCTGCTAATCCTGATCCCTCAACAGTGTGGAAAGGTCTGCAGAGCATCACGGGCTTCAAGAAACCAACTGTACAGAGCCCAAGGCTTGTAAACCAGCTAAACAGGTTCTACTGCAGGTTTGATCGATCCTTCCACACAACGGGACCTCCTGCAGCACAATCAACATACTCACCTCCCCCCACAACCGCTCTGTCCACACCTCCATCACCTTGGTCACCAACTCTCTCTCTTGCAGAGGCCGCGCCCGCACTCCAGATCCGCGAGGAGGAAGTGCGCCAGATGTTCCGGAGACAAAAGATCAGGAAGGCACCGGGCCCAGACGGCGTGTCACCTTCCTGCTTGAAAGTCTGCGCTGAGCAGCTGGCGCCCACCTTTGCACGGATCTTCAATCGTTCCCTGGAGCTGTGTGAGGTGCCCTCGTGCTTCAAGAGCTCCACCATCGTTCCAGTGGCCAAGAAGCCTGCCATCACAGGTCTGAATGACTATAGACCTGTTGCACTGACATCTGTGGTCATGAAATCTTTCGAGGGGTTAGTGCTGAACCACCTGAAGGATGTCACGGCCCCCCTGCTTGATGCGGTCAACATGGGACTGCACTACATCCTGCAACACCTGGGCACCCCAAGAACGTACGGCAGGATCCTGTTGTGGACTTCAGCTCGGCGTTCAACACCATCGCTCCTGACATCCTCCAACAGAAGCTCATCCAGCTCGTGGTGCCTGCCTCCACTTGTCAGTGGATCACTTCCTGACCAACAGGAGACAGCGTGTGAGGCTGGGAAGCATCACATCTGACACCCGGACCACCAATACTGGAGCCCCTCAGGGGTGCGTCCTCTCCCCACTGCTCTTCTCCCTCTACACCAAAGATTTCTTCGCAGATGACTCTCCTGTGAAGCTCCTGAAGTATGCAGACGACACCACTCTCATCGGACTGATCCAGAACGGTGATGAGACTGCGTACAGACAGGAGGTGGAACGGCTGTTCCACTGGTGCAGCCAAAACCACCTGGAGCTGAACCTGCTCAAGACCGTGGAGATGACAGTGGACTTCAGGCGAGGCCCTTCACCACTTTCACCCCTCACTATCCGCAGTAATACTATTCTCTCAACAGACACCTTCAAGTTCCTGGGAACCACAATCTCTCGGGACCTGAAATGGACCGGCCACATAGACTATGTCCGGAAGAAGGCCCAGCAGAGGCTGTACTTCCTCAGACAGCTCAAGAAGTTCAACCTGCCGCGGGAGCTGCTGAAGACCTTCTACAATGCCATCATCCAGTCTGTCCTCTGCACCTCCATCACTGTCTGGTTTGGATCGGCCTCCAAACAAGACAAGCACAGACTGCAACGGACAATCAGGACTGCAGAAAAGATAATTGGGATCATCCTCCCATCTATCCAAGACTTGTACCTGTCCAGGACCAGGAAACGTGCAAGTAACATCTCTACAGACCCTTCTCACCCAGGTTGCAGTCTGTTCGAACTACTCCCCTCTGGACGGCGTTATAGATCTCTACGCCAAAACCAGCAGACACAGAGACAGCTTCTTCCCCCAGGCTGTTGCTCTGGTGAACTCACACCACTCTTAGAGTCTCAGAGTCATTACTGTGCAATAACATCCTGCTCTCCACACCTTTTTTGTCTACACTGTTTGTACTATGTGTCCTCTCTTCATCCATTGCAGCCAGGTCATCCTAGAAGAGGGACCTTCCCATCTGTGGTCTCTTCTCAAGGTTTCTCATTTCCCAGAGCTCGAGTTTTGAGTTTTTCCTTGCCCTCTTGGGAGTTTAAGATCAGGGGATGTTTGAGAATATCTTCCATTTTTCACATGTCCTGAGTGTTGTTGTTAGTCACCTAAATGTTGAACAGAGGCTGTGATTTACCGAAGTCAAATTCCTTGTTTGGCACGCTCAAACATGGAGAATAAAAAACTCTTGAATCGAATTTCTTTTTTTTTTTTTCCGTTTTTACATTTCGTTTTACAATGGAGGATTATTTAATGTAATATACACTTATTGATACACAAACAATGTATGTATGTTAAAAAAAAAGGGTGACACTACGTGGATTTTCACATATCGCGGGTGGCCTTGGAACCAATTATTCGCGATAAACGAGGGATTACTGTATTGAGTGCATAAATTAACTGACATACGACATTCTCATGGTTACAGTATGTGTGGGAAATTTTTACACACAGACTTACTGCAGTTTTCCAGCTGGGGCTGAGTTGAATCGGGCTGTTTGACAGATATTTCCTGACTTCCCTGCTCTTCTGCCTTGCACACCAAATCGCATGTTTTTTCATGCTCTTTTAGCATTTGCTCAAGCATCTGTGGTAGTATTCGAGAAGGAAAACAACAGTGTAAGAGTCATAATATTCAAATAATTTCTTGAACAGGGCTCACCTCTTGGAAACTAACCTTTTGATTAATGAGGGAATTACTTATCAATATTATTGGTTCATTTCTGTGACGACCCAGTTAATGACTATTCACAATTAGCAAACAGAACAATCTATAAATATCTACCCGCGTTTAGATTTTCCAAGAACCAGTTTATTTTAGAAAATCACAACATCTTATCACTGGTCAAACAACATGTTGTTGAATCCTGTTCTAGAGTAAGATTTAGACCAAAAATAGTCATGTACATTTTGGGCATTCCCAAAATTCTCTTGATGTTCTGTAGATTATAATGAACTTCGCAAAACAAACAAAGCGATTCTATAACACGTATTTACAACAAACTAGATAGATCTCGTCTGGGAATATTTTTTAAAATAATTTTATAAAGCCTGGAGCACGACGAAACAAAGTGTATTTGATGAGTGTAATGTGTACTTACATGGGAATCTTGCGTTGGCCACAATTAGCCTACCTAATGAAATGCCCGGGTACACTCACGAAACATAAAATAAAAACATTACGTCGGTACTTGTAGTATGATCTACACCAGGGGTGTCCAACTCATTTTTTTCGCGGGCCGCATTGTAGTCATAGCTTCTTTTGGAGGGCCATTATGATAAATGTATGAGCACCTCATTATATACATTGAAAGCTACAAAACAAACTGACAAATAACTCATTTTCAAATCAGACGAGTAAAATCTGGTCAAAAATTTTTAAAAAAAGATATTAAAAGCGGAGACAATTTGCAATTCTAGTATTGACACGCGAATTTGATGCACAATTTGTCTTCACAGGCCACATAAAATGATGTGGCGGGCCATATTTGGTCCCCGGGCCTTGAGTTTGACACCTGTGATCTACACAACCCAAAACGTAGCACTGTTGTTATAGTTTCCGATGTATATTTCGAGTTTGCCAAACAATTTCAGACAAAACAGTAGCTCTTGTTAGCTAGCGTACCGAATGAAATATCCGTCACACTGATGAAACATAAAATAATACATTTGTGTGTTTTTTGGAAATAAAATGCACGTCAAAAGACTTACCTTTCTGTTCTCCCGTCTTTGAGAGCCGGGTCTACCTGTCTTTCTTCGCTTTTCGAGAGGCTCAGAGTCCGGCTTCCTACCCTGTACGGTGCTTTTTATTTTCGGGATTGCAGTGGGCTTGAGTCTTTTAGGTTTGTAAACTCCAAACTGTGACCAAAGGCCTTCATCCTCAAAATCGAAGTCATCAAAATGTGTACTGTAAATAACACAAGACTTGGCAGGTCCGTCCCATTTTGTTCGAGTCAATTTTACTCGAGAGGTCCACAGTTTCCTCATTTTTTTATCCTTCGGGAATTTTGTACACTAATCCCTTGTTTTGGGGCGTTGTTACACCCAGCCACAACGCATGTATTAGGCATCTTTGCCGCCTTAAATGCTCAAAAAATATTTTCCGAAACAACAGGACGTTGACTCAACAAACCAGGCAACAACCATAGGATGCCGAGGCTTTGCTGGCTTTTGTGACGTAGCCAGATTTATGAATCAATCAAGATAAATCCACCCACCAAGCGGGCGTCAGGTGCCATCGTTAAATCCCTTCAGGGTTTTTTTTTTTCCAGGGAGCAATTTTAGTACTACTACATAGTACCTATCATATAAGTGCCAATGTTCGGCCAGATTTAGTGTTACCAGTAAGCACATCGGTACAAACCATAAAAATAATGTTCATTTATGATTATTATCATTATTGATGTGTCAAACTTAATTTCCAAAGCACAAAAATAACAAAAATAAATTATTACAAAGCTATAATGCAGTAAAACTGTGGAACTAATCCACACTAACATAATGAATATACAGACATACTACAATAAACTAATTTCAAAGCCTGCATTCACCAGTGAATTAGCCAAGCCCCACCTCTTCTCAGAACCTCTCCAAAACGCATTCATCATGGAACTTATTTTTGAACTTGTTAATGTTTGGAAATTATTGAAGATCCACATTTAGACTGTACCGCATTTTCACATCACAGACGGACACGCAACTATTTTTCACTGTTGTTCATGAGTGGTTTGTATTTAAATTCATTTACCCCTTAAATTCTACCCACCCTCTCTTTAAAAAAAACATATTTGAGATTCACCTGGCAGCAAATTATGTCTAACTTCACAGATGAATTCTGAATTTAAAATTTCGTAATATCGGATTTACTTTTCTGATTGGAGGTACAATTGGTTTATGTGGCAAAAAAAAATGTGACAAGATTAGAACTAAAAAAAATGAGACAAAAAATTGCAGTGCATTTTTTCTGACAGATATTGCAATAGATCCTATTTGCAATTTTCTTGAAATCAAGTTTCAGTGCACTATTCATAATGTGTAGTATCATGAATTAGGAACATGTCAGAAAATGATATCATACATTTAAAAGCATTCAAATCTATGACTAGCCTGAAATTCAACAATGGAAAATTTTGATTGCTTCACTTCGGCATCCTTGAGTTGTTTGGACTACAAAAGTCTCTCCGAGTGATAAAGATGGCGGATTTGCGAAACAGTTTGGTCACATTAACTTTTTTGGAAATGCCCCCCCAAAGACTGTAATATAATAGATAAAAATACGTACTAATAGAAAGTGTATAAAACTGAAAAGATTATAAAAGTATCTGTGCAACACCTGGAGGGATAGATTACCGTAATTTCCGGTCTATACATCGCGCTTTTTTTCATAGTTTGGGTGGGGGGGCGACTTATACTCAGGAGCGACTTATATATGTTTTTTTTCACAAATTTTTACTTGATCATTAAGACATCACTTACAAGTATAGTTGACCACTTCCCATGTTATTTTTAGTATAGTTGATCACTTCACATGCTTTTATATCTTTATCTTGAACATATTCAAAACATAAATAATAGAGAAAACATCAAATAAAGCAATTAACACTTTAAAGCACCATATCCAAGTCCACTGTCTGCTGTATGTACACTTGCTCCATTTTTGCTCCTCTTATATTTATTATTATTTATTATTATTATTTGTTTATTTATCATTTATTAAACACTCTTATTTATTCATTGTTTGTGCCTTCTTGGGGTTTTTTTGTGTTGCTTGTATGCATATGTGTACTATCTCACCGAGGGATAGTGGAAACGTAATTTCAATCTCTTTGTGTGTCTTAGTAAATAAAAAAATAAAAAAAAAATCGACGATAAAGCAGACTTTGACTTTGATAAAACAACCAAAAAAAATTATATTTTCAGACGAAACTGGATGAGGGCGCTCTAAATTTCACTGTTGGCCGTGACTCATCAACTGGGTGGGCTTAAGAAAAATGGCACCAAAAAGAAACTCATATTTTGCAGGTAACAAACTTCAAGTTGTAAAATATGCAGCTGAAAACAGTAATCGAGCAGCAGAAAGAAAGTTTGGAGAACCGTGATGTACCAATGGATTACTATTTCAAGTGACGTCAGTAGCGTGGCGCACTTACATACAAACGTGCCCACATAAGGACTACCGGCATCATTAGCGGTGATCATGTCTAAGTGACACGGAGGACAGAGTTTGAAGGAATTAAGGATTTGGAGTGACATAGAAGGTTTGAAAAACTATTATGGCTTTTATGCACGCCCGGTCCTACTCTACTGAGTCGGGGGCCGGCGCTCGGCCGAGTGGCTGTCCGGGAACGGTGCGCGGGGCTCGGACATGGCCATGACGCACGCCCGGTCTGTCTGGAAGTCCACGCCGCCACACGCTTGGAAGTTTGTTTTGTTTAATAAAGAGCCGTTTACCAAACCCACATCTATCCTTGTACTTTGTTAACGCTACAATATAGTTATATAGTAGATCAGTGGAATAAAGACGAGGCTGACGTCAGGGCGCACGCGCGGCGATGTTGACAAAGGACGAGGAATTTGATCGATGGATTTAATGGAATTAAAGTGCACGGATGGTTTGATAATATTATTGGCTTGTATTATAGTTATTTGAAATATAGTTTATCTATCGTTATATGAGCCTGTGGAATATTTTGAAGTGCAAGCGCCCTCAGCCGTGCGCACCCATTGTTGACAAAGAACGATCGATGGATTTAATGAATTGGAGTGACACCGATGGTTTTATAAACATGTTATTCATGTAATAGTTGTCCTTAATCACTCTATATGTTACGTCAGGCCCGTTCTCAGCTCTTTGTTTGAGTTTGTCACGTTAGCATACCTATCGATTAGCCTGTTGTTGCTATTTAATGAATTGGAGTGACATCGATGGTTTTATAAACATGTTATTCATGTAATAGTTGTCCTTAATCACTCTATATGTTACGTCAGGCCCGTTCTCAGCTCTTTGTTTGAGTTTGTCACGTTAGCATACCTATCGTTTAGCCTGTTGTTGCTATTTAATGAATTGGAGTGACACTGATGGTTTTATAAACATGTTATTCATGTAATAGTTGTCCTTAATCACTCTATATGTTACGTCAGGCCCGTTCTCAGCTCTTTAATTGTGTTTGTCACGTTAGCATACCCATCGTTTAGCCTGTTGTTGCTCGTTTTTGGTGTGGGATTTTGTCGAATAAATTGCCCTCAAAATGCGACTTATACTCCGGAGCGACTTATATATGTTTTTTTTCACTTTTTGGGGCATTTTATGGCTGGTGCGACTTATACTCCGGAGCGACTTATAGTCCGGAAAATATGGTAACTTTTCCCACAATGCTGGAGACTACAAGTGTACAATAAAATGTATTTAAGAGCTAAAAAAAAGTCCTGGTCGGACCGGAGTGACAGCCAGCACCTCCAGGGGGTGGTCTCGCAGGTGAAGGAAGTCACACCGGTCTCGGAGCGTATTATGCGGCTGCGCCTTGATCACTCGTTGGGCGTGGTGTCTTGACTTTCGCTCGCTGGTCATGCCTGTCCTGCTATACTCAAGTGAAGCATGGACAATGAAAGCGGGCCAAAGACAGCAGCTGAACACCTACATGTGCACCTCATTTCGTCTCATCCTCGGGATCTGTTAGCAAGACCGTGTGTCAAACCAGACTGTGGAGAGGGCGGAGATGAGGTGTGTCAACTGTCAGATATATAAGAGCGCCAGCTGCGTTTCTAGGGCCATGTGGTGCGCTTCCCGCTGACGGACCCGGCAAACTGAATAATCTGTGAGCCGGACCCGAGAGGCTAGAAGCGGCCAGTAGGGAGGCCACGTGTGCAATGGTTTGCGCAGCTTGGGAGTCATCTGAAGAGTGTTGATGTGACGGGCACGGCAGGTGCTCAGACCCGCGCCGCACGGTCACTGAGCAAATGGAGCTGGATAATGAGCGCAGCTACCCCGCGGCACGTACTCCCATACCTGACCTGATTCTGTCTCCTCTAAAAACATTAAAATACCATATCCCTGAGAGGTTGCACACCCAATCACTCACACAACATAACTCGACCACCAATCGACCCTGTTACACAAAAACACATTCATCACAGATAATCATAAAAATACTGAAATAAAAAAACAATAATTACCAGATTATCACGATTCGCTCCACACACAGTAGCTACCGTGTGGGCCCAGCGACCTCTCTGGCCACCCACAGGAAGCTCCTCGCAGGAACTGGCACCTCGCAAGAACTGGGGATTTCCTATGTATACCCTATTCCAGAATGTCCTCCTGCCCACTTGCCACATTCCTCACCGAAAAGCTGCATCGACAACCCGTACAAACCGTACAAACTGGGGCAGTGTATGGGGATTTGAATGAATCCCACAGGCCACCCGCAGGAGTCTGGCACCTCGCAGCAATTCCGGACTTCCTATTTATGCCCTGTCCCAGAGCGCCCTCCTGTTGTGCCACTTGCCACATACATATATCATTTAAGTTTGTGTTGCTGCAGGGCAAGTATCTTTACGCCTTGCTCACACCGGGTAGCATGATCAAGCAGAGTAGCATGATCAAGCAGGTGAGAAAGAAAACACTTCTGGGAGTATTGGTTGTCATGACGCGATCAGGATCTGTGACCCCTGGACGATCTGAGGCGCGCATGCACGGAAAAACGGCTATCTTGTATCGTTAACTAAGGCAACTACACTGAAACGAAACAACTTATTAATGCCTTTGTAATGGTGCACATTTGTATGATATGATGAAATATGATATGAGAAGCGATGTTTGTTTTTATTTTTGGATCTTTTTTGATCACACAGGTCAACAACAAATTTGTTGTCTGAGTTTTTTCAGCTGATTTAGGACGAATCTGATGCGCTGAATCCAAAAATCACATTGGTTTTGCTCAATCAGGTCAAGTTTTTGAGATATGGCCACGTCTCATTTTCTACGTTTTTGTTCACATATACGCACGTGTGGAGCATTTTAGAAGATTACAACAAAAAATCTTCTGGCTGAAATCATCTCATTCATCTGCAAAACAAAAGTAGGTAGAAATTAGTCATAAATTGGCGCATGTGGGTATTGTATAGTCGACTAAAGTAGAATGTTTCTTAATGCAGTGCAATAGCTACAAGATAAGCGTCCTAACTGGAAACTTTCCACTGTACATCCTTCAGTGTTTGTCATCATAAGAAATACAAATGTTTTGTTGTATTCTTCTAAAATGCTCCACACGTGCGTATATGTGAACAAAAACGTAGAAAATGACACGTGGCCATTTCTCAAAAACTTGACCTGATTGAGCAAAACCAATGTAATCAATTTTGTCACAAGATCTGATTTTTTCAAATCAACTTGGCACAAAAACCTGACCTGATGGAGACAAATGGATGTTATTTCCTGATTCAGCAGCGCAAAGCTACCCTAAATCACTTGTAAAAATCAAGACAACATTCAAAAAGTAAAAAATTGTTGCCCAGTGTTATCTGTTCAAGAGCAGCATGACGTACAAGAACTTAACTGGTCCTACACCGCTTGTTTTCTCTATATTACTGTTATCAATTGTTACACTATTAGATTTACGAACAAAAAGGATTTAAAAATGAAAACAAACAAGTAGTCTTTCAATGCGTTATTAGCCAACCCCTGAAATCCGAGCCAATTTCAAGCATTTTCACTCATCTTTCAAGGCCGACAGAATATTGTGTGCTATGGCTATGTAAGCATGAATAGTACAAAATGAAAGTTTAGAGTCTTTTTTTTATTAGAAGTATGATATAAAATGCCCCTTATGACGAAAAAGACATATGGACTCAGATTTCCCTCGCCCGGACGCGGGTCACCGGGGCCCCCCTCTGAAGCCAGGCCTGGAGGTGGGGCTTGAAGGCGAGCGTCTGGTGGCAGGGCCTTCGCCCATGGGGCCCGGCCATGGGAGGGGCCAAAGGGGTCGGGTGCATTGTGAGCTGGGCGGCGGCCAAAACGCAGGGACCTTGGCGGTCCGGTCCCCGGCTGCAGAAGCTGGCTCTTGGGACATGGAATGTCACGTCTCTGGCTGGAAAGGAGCCCGAGCCGGTGTGCGAGGCAGAAAAGTTCAGACTAAATATAGTCGGACTTGCCTCCACACACAGTTTGGGTTCCGGTACAAGCGCTCTCGAGAGGGGCTGGACTCTCTTCCACTCTGGAGTTACCCACGGTGAGAGGCGTCGAGCAGGTGTGGGTATACTTATTGCCCCCCCAGCTGGGCACCTGCACATTGGGGTTCACCCCGGTGAACAAGAGGGTAGCCTCCCTCCGCCTTCGGGTGGGGGGACGGGTCCTGACTCTTGTTTGTGTCTATGCACCAAACGGCAGCTCAAGTACCCACCCTTCTTGGAGTCCCTGGAGGAAGTGCTGGCGAGCGCTCCTTCTGGGGACGCCATTGTTTTACTCGGTGACTAGAATGCTCACGTGGGCAATAACAGTGAGACCTGGGAGGGTGTGATTGGGAGGAACGCCCCCCCCCGATCTGAACCCGAGCGGTGTTCTATTATTGGAATTCTGTGCTCAACACGGATTGTCAATGATGAGCACCATGTTCAAGCATAAGGGTGTCCATGTGTGCACTTGGCACCAGTACACCCTAGGCCGCAGTTCGATAATCGACGTTGTAGTCGTGTCATCGGATTTGTGTCCGCATTTTCTGGACACTCGGGGAGCTGTCAACTGATCACCACCTGGTGGTGGGTTGGCTCCGATGGTGGGGGAAGATACCGGTTCGACCTGGCAGACCCAAATGCTCTGTGAGGGTTTGCTGGGAACGTCTGGCAGAATCACGTCAGAAAGAGCTTCAACTCCCACCTCTGGCAGAGCTTTTCCCACGTCCCAGGGGTGGCGGGGGACATTGAGTCGGAGTGGACCATGTTCCGCGCCTCTATTGTTGAGGCAGCCGACCGGAGCTGTGGCTGTAAGGTCGTTGGTGCCCATCGTGGCGGCAATCCCCGAACCCACTGGTGAACACCGGCGGCAAGGGATGCCGTCAAGCTGAAGAAGGAGTCCTATTGGGCCGTTTGGCCTGCGGGACTCCGGAGGCAGCTGACAGGTACTGGATGGCCAAGCGGAACGCGGCTTTGGCGGTTGCTGAGGCAAAAACCCGGGCGTGGGAGGAGTTTGGCGAGGCCATGGAGAATGACTTCCGGACGGCTTCGAGGAAATTCTGGTCCACCATCCGGCGCCTCAGGAGGGGGAAGCAGTGCACCGTCAACACTGTTTACAGTGGAGATGGCGTGCTGCTGACCTTGACTCGGGACGTCGTGAGTCGGTGGTGAGAATACTTCAAAGACCTCAATTCCACCAACATGCCTTCCATTGTGGAAGCAGGGCCTGGAGACTCTGAGGCAGACTCTTCAATCTCTGGGGTCGAAGTCACTGAGGTAGTTAAAAAACTCCTCGATGGCAAGGCTCCGGGGGTGGATGAGATCAGCCCGGAGTTCTTAAAGTCTCTGGATGTTGTGGGGCTGATATGGCTGACACGCCTCTACAACATTGCGTGGACATCGGGGACGGTGCATCTGGATTGGCAGACTGGGGTGGTGGTTCCCCTCTTTAAAGTCAAAGTCAAAGTCAGCTTTATTGTCAATTTCTCCACATGCCAAAGACACACAAAGAAACCGAAATTTCGTTCCCCCCTATCCCACGGTGACAAGACATGGCTCACAACAGACAAACAGTAAACAAGTATAACAAAAGCGTGCTGAATAAATAATGAATAAATAACACAACAATAAATAAATAAATAATTAATTAAGAGGAGCGTAAAAACGCGTACAGCAGACATTCCCGAAAATAGCGCAACAGTGCCGCACGCTACGCAGAAGGGGGTAGCGAGTTCAGGGCCCTAACAGCCTGGAGAAAGAAGCTGTTGCCGAGTCTGGTGGTGCGGGAGCGCAGGCTCCTGTACCTCTTCCCAGAGGGCAGAAGGTCAAACAAGGAGTGAGCCGGGTGACTCACATCTCTGGCAATCGAGGTTGCCTTGCGGGCGAGATGGGAGGTGTAAATGTCCTTCAGGGAGGGAAGCGAAGCACCAATAATCTTACCAGCCGTATTCACTATGCGCTGCAGGGCCTTCAAGTTCTGTTCAGTGCAGTTACCACCCCAGACAGCGATGCAACTGGTGAGGACGCTCTCAATGGTGCCACGGTAGAATGTAGACAGGACTGCCTGAGGAGCACATGCACGCCTGAGCTTCCGCAGGAAATACAGGCGGCGCTGAGCTTTCTTTGCCAGTGACGAGGTGTTCGCGGACCAGGAGAGGTCCTCACTGATGTGCACCCCCAGGAACTTGGTGCAGCTCACCCTCTCCACCACAGCACCGTCGATGATCAGCGGCAGGTGTGTTGTGTGACCCTTCCGGAAGTCCACAATGATTTCCTTGGTCTTACTGACGTTCAGCAGGAGGTTGTTGTCCCTGCACCACGTGGTCAGAAGGTCAACTTCCGACCTGTACCGAGTCTCGTCGCCCTTCGTGATGAGACCCACCAGAGTCGTGTCGTCAGCAAACTTCACTATGCGGTTGTCGCTGTAGGTCGCATTGCAGTCATGCGTCAGCAGGGTGAAGAGCAATGGACTGAGCACGCAGCCCTGGGGGGCCCCCGTGCTCGCGTGATGCTGGCGGAGATTTTGTCGCCAACACGCACCACCTGAGGCCTCTGACAGAGGAAGTCCAGTATCCAGTTGCAGAGGGAGGTACTGAGGCCCAGCTCGTCGAGTTTGGAGATGAGTCGCTGCGGCACAATGGTGTTGAAGGCAGAGCTGAAGTCCACAAACAGCAACCTCACATATGAGTCCTTTCTCTCCAGGTGGGTGAGGGCCGAGTGGAGGGCAGAGCAGATGGCATCCTCAGAGGACCGCTTGGCACGGTACGCAAACTGGAAAGGGTCAATGGTGGGGGGGAGAACGGACTTGATGTGCTCCAAGACCAGCCGCTCAAAGCACTTCATGATGATGGGCGTCAGTGCCACAGGGCGGTAGTCATTGAAGCAGGACGGTGCAGGTTTCTTCGGCACAGGAACGATGGTGGCAGCCTTGAAACACGAGGGGACGATGGCCTGCTGCAGGGAAACGTTAAAGATGTCTGTGAAGACACCCGACAGCTCCCCAGCGCAGTCCTTCAGCGCTCGACCCGGGATGTTGTCAGGGCCCGCCGCCTTACGGGTGTCAATAGCGGCAAGCGCCCTCCTCACACCGTCGGCAGAGAGGCGCAGGGGCTGCTCGTGTGGGGGGGGAGTGGTCTTCAGCGGGCAAGTGCTGTTCTGGGCGTCGAAGCGAGCAAAGAAGCGGTTCAGATCGTTCAGCAGGCGGACGTCGCCCTCACAGCTCCTCGGCGCGGGCTTGTAGTCTGTGATGGTCTGAATGCCCCGCCAAAGGCTACGTGCGTCCTTGCTGTCCTTGAAATGGGTGGAGACCTTGCACGAGAACGCCTTCTTCGCTTCTTTGATGCCTCGGGACAGGTCGGCCCTCGCCGTCCTCAAGCCAGCCTCATCCCCTGCTCTGAAAGCCTTGTCCCTGGCCCTCAACAGTCTGAGGACAGCCCCCGTCAGCCACGGCTTCCAGTTCGCGCGAGTGACGACGGATTTCGAGCAAGTCACATCATCGATGCACTTCGTGATGTAAGAGGTAACAGAGTCAGTATATTCCTCTATGTCCGTCCAATCGTTGTAGGTGGCTGCCTGCTTAAACAAGTCCCAGTCAGTGGTGTCGAAGCAGTCACGAAGTGCATCGGAGGCACCCTCAGGCCACACTCGAACCTGCCTCCGAACCGGCCTGGACGCCTTTACCAATTGTCTGTATGCGGGCAAAAGCAAAACGGTGAGATGGTCAGAAAGCCCCAGATGGGGGAGGGGGGTGGCTTTGAAGGCTCCCTTTTGCGCCGAGTAGACCAGGTCCAGGAAGCTGTCTCCACGTGTCGGAAAAGGAACATGCTGGTGAAGCCTCGGGAAAACAGACTTCAGGTTGGCATGATTGAAGTCTCCAGCGAAGATGGTGAAACCGTCAGGGTGCGCCGTTTGCTGTTCACTGACGGCCTGGTACAGTTCGCCAAGCGCCGCGGTCCTGTCTCCCTCGATGTTGGAAGGCGGGATGTATACCGCGACTAGCAGAATCGCGGTAAATTCCCTCGGCAGATAAAAAGGACGGCACTTAATGATCACAAACTCCACAAGCGGCGAGCAGTGCTTACATACCATCACAGAGTCCCGGCACCATTCTTCTCGGATGTAGACGCATATTCCACCTCCTCGCGACTTTCCCCCTCGTACAATGGCACGGTCCGCCCGATAGCACGCTAGCCGCTCCAGATGCACCGCAGAGTCCGGAATGTTGTCACTCAACCAGGTCTCGGTGAACACGAGCACACAGCAGTTCCGCACCGTCCGGTTCGTAGACCTCAGCAGGCGAACGTAATCCATTTTGTTGTCCAGCGATCGAACATTCGCCAGAAGAATGGAGGGCACCGCCGGTCGCGCTGGGTTGGCCGCCAGCCTGGCCCGGACGCCTCCGCGCTTGCCCCTCTTCTGCTTCCTCGCACACCGTTTCCGACGACTCCCAACCGGGGGAGGAATAGCGGGTGAGGCCGGCGACGGATCAGGACGTAGCAGTCCGAGCGCCTTTAATGTCGACGCTTCAAAGTCCAGAACGCCGCAAAACCCACTTCTGCCGATGTCAAGCAGAACCTGCCTGCTGTACTTGTAGCACGGACGAGACGAACACACAAGACTGTCGGACGAACACTCATTAGACGAAGAAATCACCGTACTGACGGGACAGAAAGTGGCCGCTGCGTGTGCACGCGCCGCCATCTTGAAAATCTAAGAAGGGGGTCTGGAAGGTGTGTTCCAATTACAGGGGAATCACACTCCTCAGCCTTCCTGGTAAGGTCTATTCCGAGGTGCTGGAGAGGAGGGTCCGTCGGGAGGTCAAACCTCGGATTCAGGAGGAGCATTGTGTCTTTTGTCCTGGCCGTGGAACAGTGGACCAGCTCTACACCCTCGGTAGGATCCTCGAGGGGGCATGGGAGTTCGCCCAACCAGTCCACGTGTTTTGTGGACTTGGAGAAGGCGTTCGACCGTGTTCTTCGAGAGGTTCTGTGGAGGGTGCTTCGGGAGTACGGGGTGCCGAGCCAACTGATAAGGGCGGTTCGGTCCCTGTATCACCGATGCCAGAATTTGGTCCGCATTTCCGGCAGTAAGTCGGATTCGTTCCCAGTGAGGGTTGGACTCCGCCAAGGCTGCCCTTTGTCATCGATTCTGTTACATAATTTTTATGAACAGAATTTCTAGGTGCAGCTGAGGCGTTGAGGGTGTCCGGTTTGGGGACCTCAGCATCGCGTCTCTGCTTTTTGCAGACGGTGTGGTGCTGTTGGCTTCTTCAGGCCGTGATCTCCAGCTCTCACTGGAGCGGCTCGCAGCCGAGTGTGAAGGGGTCAGGATGAGGGTCAGCACCTCCAAATCCGAGTCCATGTTCCTCGGTCGGAAAAGGGTGGAATGTCCTCTCCGGATCGGGGATGAGATCCTGCCCCAAGTGGAGGAGTTCAAGTATCTTGGGGTCTTGTTCACGAGTGAGCGCGAGATCGACAGGCGGATCGGTGCAGCGTCGACAGTAATGCGGACTCTGTACCGGTCCCTCGTGGTAAAGAGAGAGCTGAGCCAAAAGGCAAAGCTCTCAATTTACCAGTCGATTTACGCTCCTACCCTCACCTATGGTCACGAGCTATGGGTCGTGACCGAAAGAACGAGATCCCGGATACAAGCGGCCGAAATGAGTTTTCTCCGCAGGATGTCCGGGCTCTCCCTTAGAGATAGGGTGAGAAGCTCGGTCATCCGGGAGAGACTCGGAGTAGAGTCGCTACGCCTCCACGATGAGAGGAGCCAGATGAGGTGGCTCGGGCATCTCATCAGGATGCCTCCTGGACGCCTCCCTGGGGAGGTGTTCCGGGCATGTCCCGCCGGTAGGAGACCCCAGGGACGACCCAGGACGCGCTGGAGAGACTATGTCTCTCAGCTGGCCTGGGAACGTCTTGGGATCCCCCAGGATGAGTTGGGTGAAGTGGCTGGGGAGAGAGAAGTCTGGGAGTCCCTCCTAAGACTGCTGCCCCCGCGACCCGACCCCGGATAAGCGGAAGAAGATGGGTGGATGGATAGAAGTATGATTAAAAGTATGAGTCTACCTAATACCGTTCTATATTTATCACTATTTGAAAATAGCTTGGTTTCACTCAATTCAGCAATCTCAGACAAAATAAGGAGAAATTTTGGATTTTGTGTAAGATGTATTTTCTGCACAACTGTGACTTTGACACTATTTTTTGGTTTAGTGAAATCTCAAACATCTCAACAGCCCTTGTCTTCTATAAAACATGAACAAAAATAATGAGAATGTGTTTTTGATGGCAAAAACATTTATTTACATGTAAGATAAAGTGCACAAACCAACATTTTCACATTTGAAACGGTATTTACAAATTTTGGGCTATTTACAGAGATGTTTGTGCGTGTGCTCACATGCGTGTGCTCACATGCGTGTGCGTGTTTTGCTATTTACAAGGTATGTAATTTGTGCGTTGCTGTATCGCGCATCAGAATATTTGTCAGATGACATCGATTCATCCGAACTATGCCCAAACCTGCGGTGGCTTTTGAAGTGGATGTCCTTGTCTGTCGCATACTCACAGCCACTTCTTCTAAATTTCACTCCATCGTGTTGCTCTTCCTCTTTGCTTACAACGAGTACTAGTTTCCTCACTTGGAAGCTGCTTGAAAGCTGATCGCTTGCGTTTTGCCATGTTCTCTCACTCTCGGACTTCTTCCTCGAAAACTCCACTACTACTCACTGTTCTTCCATTTGGGCTGGCAGATCACCTCTTTATGAGTCAGCAAGAGCAACTCTGCTATCAAGTGGTCACAGTTAACCACTACAATGCTCTATAGCAGGAGTGGGGCAATTCATTTTTACAAGGGGCCACATGAAAAACCTAAGTTGTGCTAGAGGGCCACACCAACGATAACTTAAACCTGCTCAATTTTCTTCCATCGTAAAATGCGCTAAAATTATTTATTTTATATAGCTGGTACTGGTAATTAGAAGAATACAATTATTCTGTTTATATTTATATTAAACTATGTGAGATTGTGGTGTATAGGTCAAATATAAAAAAAATCATTAATCAGTACAATTTATTCTTAACTTCTTTAACTTTTCCTCAAACTGTGAATTACAACACATTTATAGAAACACATCAATGTGTCCTCAACCCGCCTTGTTACGGTACGTCGGGAGAGTGACATATTCTCAAATGCGCTCTTTTTCTCCGGGCATATCAGTGCAACAGAGTCCAATAAGCACTACTTAATAAACTCTCCGTCAGTAAACGGCATACTTTTTCTGGCAATTTTGTGGGAAATGACAAAACTTGTCCTGACCGCTGCATCTCTGAGGGTGTGAAGTTTGATAAAAAAGTCCTTGTTGGGCTTGCAGTTTTGCTAACGATGCATCAGCCTCTGTTGCGCGCTCTTTATCATGCTTTTTTCCTCATGCTTGGTCATGTAGTGGCGACTCAAATTATATTATTTAAACACAACGACCTGTGTACCACAAATCAGGCACACGGCTTTACCTTTCATTTCTGTAAAGAAATAATTGGCAGTCCATGTCTTGTTGAAAACACCACACTAATTGTCAACTTTTCTTTTCTTAGCGTCAGCACACATTGACTGATTTTTTTTATTTGAATTCAAAAGAAATTTAGAATGTTTCTGATTATCAAAATAGCAAATTAACCTGACCATGAGCACCAAAGCATAAGTATTTTTCTTTCAGTCATGTCAGTCAACAGCTGGGCATTGGCCACAACGTCTTCTAAAAATTGAAATATGAAGCAGCGTGCAGATTCTGTAAGAAGACAAATATGACACCGCGTCATACTTTGTCTAACTTGCAGAGGCAAAACGAGGTAAGTCGCCACCCGCCGGTATTCTTTAAGAGGCAAGCTCCATGTCTTCAGATTTTTGTGTTTATGTATATATCAGGGAAAGAAAATAACTGATTTTCCTCTCACGATTTCAGACTGGCTATTCAAAAACAGTATTGCCAGTATTTTTTTGTCTAAATGTTGTTAGCTTTGCAGCAGCAAACCCTGCCACAGCGACTTGTTTATGTTCATTCATTCGCTTTAAGTTTGGCACTGTTTTGTCGACCACCATTACCGTATTTTTCTGACTATAAATCGCGTTCACGGAGGAGCGACTTATATGTGAATTTTTTCACAAATTTTCAAAATTTAAAAGAAAAAAGTGAAACCGCGCTAAACGAACTGCGAAGGAGCAAAGGATTACTGTAATTTGAATTTCAAGTGACGTCAGCAGCGCGGCGGTTGTTTAAAGAAAAGGACAAAGATTCGATCACGGGATGATGAAGAGGACGAAGAGCCCCACGTACTACCGGCATCATTAGCGGCTTTGTTTGTAAGTGACACGGAGGACGAAGAGTTTGAAGGATTTAATGATTTGGAGTGACACAGAAGGTTTGAAAAGTTATTATGGGTTTACCGCACGCCCGGTCCTACTCTACGGAGCTCTCTTTCACTTCCGTGGATGTAAGTCAGGGGCCGGCGCTCTCCCGGGTGGCTGTCCGGGGACGGTGGATGGGGCTTGGACATGGCTTTTACGCACGCCCGGTCCTATTCTATGGAGCTCTCGTCCACCTCCTTGGCTGGAAGTGCCACCTCCGGGGATGGAAGTCAACGCCGCCACAGGCCTGGAAGTCGACGCCGGTGCTTGGGGCCGTGTGGCGGTCAACTATTTGTTATAGTTATGTGATATATTTTATTTCGTGTAGCAACTTGTATATGTTTTTATCGTTACAGTTCAGTAGTTGTTGGCCGGGTGGCTGTCAGGGGACGGTGGATGGGGCTCGGAGATGGCTTTTACGCACACCTGGTCCTATTCTATGGAGCTATCTTCCACTTCCGTGGCTGGAAGTGCTACCTCCGGGAATGGAAGTCTACGCCGCCACACGCCTGGAAGTCGACGCCGGTGCTTGGGGCCGTGTGGCGGTGAACTAATTATGTTATAGTTATTTGATATATTTTATTTCGTGTAGCAACCTGTATATGTTGTTATCGTTACAGTTCAGTAGTTGTTGGCTCGTTGAACTCTTGTTTCGTTAAATAAAGAGCCGTTTACCAAACCCACGTCTTTCCTTGTACTTTGTTAACGCTACAATATAGTTATATACTAGATCTGTGGAATAACGACGAGGCTGATGTCAGGGCGCACGCGCAGCGTTGTTGACAAAGGACGAGGAATTTGATCGATGGATTTAATGATTTGGAGAGACACAGATGGTTTGATAATATTATTGCTTATATAATAGTTAATTGATATATAGTTTATATATCGTTATATGGGCCTGTGGAATATTTTGAAATGCAACCGCCGTCAGCGGCGTGCACCCGGCCGGCATTGTTGACATAAAGGATGATCGATAGATTTAATGAACTGGAGTGACACAGATGGTTTTATAAATGTGTTATTTATGTAATAGTTATTTGAATAACTCTGAATGTTATGTCAGGCCCGTTCTCAGCTCTTTGTTTGTGTTTATGTCACGTTAGCATACCTATCGTTTAGCCTGCTGCTTCTCGTTCATGTCTGTTCTTGGTATTGGATTTTGTCGAATAAATTTCCCCCAAAATGCGACTTATACTCCGAAGTGACTTATTTATGTTTTTTTTCACGTTATTGTGCATTTTATAGCTAATGCAACCTATATCCCGGAGCAAGTTTTAGTCCGAAAAATACGGTAATAAACCAGATCTGTTTTTTAAATTATTTTTGTTCATTTGTTCATTCAATTATTACATTTGGATGATAAAAGAAAGTTTTCCATGCCATCTTTTTGAGTCTGTAAAGTTAAAGTTGACTAGCGATAGGCTAGACTCGCATAATACACATAGCTCTTGGTTTAGTCAAGTGCGTCACATTTTGCATAGTTCTATAACATACACTGACGCACTTTCTACTGAGGTCGTAGACAACAAGTCTAGTTACTCCTCCCTGACCGTCTAGCATGGTGTGACATCCTGCTGAAATACAAAGAAGCGCTCGTTTGAGCAAAAACTAATTATCTCGAATTATCAGTCTCAATAAAAATAATCCTACATACCGTATTTTTCGCACCGGAGTATAAGTCGCACCAGCCATAAAATGCGCAATAAAGGGGCAAAAAACATATATAAGTCGCACCGGAGTATAAGTCGCACTTTTGGGAGAAATTTGACAAAATCCAACACCAAGAACGGACATGAACCAGGAACAACAGGCTAAATGATACGGTATAGTAATGTGACATAAACACAAACGAGAAGCTGAGAACGGACCTGACGTAACATTAATAGTGATTAAATTAACTACAACAAAGAACACGTTTATCAAACCATCTGTGTCACCCCAAATCATTAAATCCATCGAATTCTTCGTCCTTTGTGCAAACAACGCCGAGTGTGCAGGGTGCCGCTGAGGTCGGACTCGTCGTCAGTTGCAGTTCAAATTATTCCACAGGCCCATATAATTATATATAAACTTTATATAAAACTATAATATAAACAACAATTTTATCGAACCATCCATGTCACTCGAAATCATTAAATCCATCGAAATCTTCATCCGCTCTGTCACTTAAAAAAAAAAAAAAAAACAGCTGTTGACTCCGGAATTCCATGCACCGCTGACGTCCGACTCGTCAGTTGCGGCTCCAATTACTCCACAGATTGACGTACTATATACCTATATTGTAGCGTAACCAAAGTACCAGGCAAGACGTGGGTTTGGTAACCGGGTCTTTATTTAACAAAACGAACTCAATGAGCCAACAACGACAATTTTCTGAATCCTGACAGAAGGGTTTCGGGTTTCACTGAAGCCCATGCTTTGTTGATCCATCCAATGACGTCCAAGAATGTTGCACGGCGCATTCTCCCGGTTGCCGTGAAGCTGTGCTCTCTGTCCATCATCCAACAACTACTGCACTGTAACGATAACAACATATACAAGTTGCTACACGAAATAAAATATATCAAATAACTATAACATAATTAGTTCACCGCCACACGGCTCCAAGCACCGGCGTCGACTTCCAGGCGTGTGGCGGCGTAGACTTCCATCCCCGGAGGTGGCACTTCCAGCCACGGAAGTGGAAGATAGCTCCATAGAATAGGACCAGGCGTGCGTAAAAGCCATCTCCGAGCCCCACCCACCGTCCCCGGACAGCCACCCGGCCAACAACTACTGAACTGTAACGACTTCCATCCCCGGAGGTGGCACTTCTAGCCAAGGAGGTGGAAGAGAGCTCCATAGAATAGGACCGGGCGTGCGTAAAAGCCATGTCCGAACCCCATCCACCGTCCCCGGACAGCCACCCGGCGGAGCGCCGGCCCCCGACTTCCATCCACGGAGGTGAAAGAGAGCTCAGTAAAGTAGGACCGGGCGTGCGTACAAGCCATAATAGTTTTTCAAACCATCTGTGTCACTCCAAATCATTAAATCCTCGTCCTCCGTGTCACGTACAAACAAAGCCGCTAATGATGCTGGTAGTACGTGGGGCCCTTCGTCATCTTCGTCATCCCGTGATCGAATCTTTGTCCTTTATGTAAACAACCGCTGCGCCGCACCATGCCGCTGACGTCACTTGAAATTCAAATTATAGTAATCCCTTGCTACATGGCGGTTTCACTTTACTTTTTTTTTTTAATTTTGAAAATTTTTGGAAAAATTCACATATAAGTCGCTTCTCAGTATAGGTCGCCCCCCCCACCCAAACTATGGAAAAAAACGCTACTTATAGTCTAAAAAATACGGTACATTATATTACCGTATTGGCCCGAATCTAAGACGACCCTGATTATAAGACGACCCCCTCTTTTTCAAGACTCAAGTTTGAAAAAAGACCTTTTGAACACCAAATGTAATTTTTATACAGAAAATAATCACAGAACATCTGAAACAAATATTATTTTGCCTCATTCAAATCATGCAAAAACTGTCTATCACATCTTAATATCTGAACATTTAAACATGTAAACTAAAGTGCAATCACATTTGTAAATGAATGGGTTTTGTTTTTTGAAATGTAACTAAACCTACTGTTTCTCCATTTTCTGTTCAAAGTCAAAGTCAAAGTCAGCTTTATTGTCAATTTCTCCACATCCCAAAGACACACAAAGAAACCGAAATTTCGTTCCCCCCTATCCCACGGTGACAAGACATGGCTCACAACAGACAAACAAGTAAACAAGTATAACAAAAGCGTGCTGAATAAATAATGAATAAATAACACAACAAATAAATAAATAAATAAGAGGAGCAAAAAAAAAAAGGAGCAAGTGCGCGTACAGCAGACATTCCCGAAAATAGCGCAACAGTGCCGCACGCTACGCAGAAGGGGGTAGCGAGTTCAGGGCCCTAACAGCCTGGAGAAAGAAGCTGTTGGTGAGTCTGGTGGTGCGGGAGCGCAGGCTCCTGTACCTCTTTCCAGAGGGCAGAAGGTCAAACAAAGAGTGAGCCGGGTGACTCACATCTCTGGCAATCGAGGTTGCCTTGCGGGCGAGATGGGAGGTGTAAATGTCCTTCAGGGAGGGGAGCGAAGCACCAATAATCTTACCAGCCGTATTCACTATGCGCTGCAGGGCCTTCAAGTTCTGTTCAGTGCAGTTACCACCCCAGACAGCGATGCAACTGGTGAGGACGCTCTCAATGGTGCCACGGTAGAATGTAGACAAGACTGCCTGAGGAGCACATGCGCGCCTGAGCTTCCACAGGAAGTACAGGCGGCGCTGAGCTTTCTTTGCCAGTGACGAGGTGTTTGCGGACCAGGAGAGGTCCTCACTGATGTGCACCCCCAGGAACTTGGTGCAGCTCACCCTCTCCACCACAGCACCGTTGATGATCAGCGGCAGGTGTGTTGTGTGACCCTTCCGGAAGTCAACGATTTCCTTGGTCTTATTGACGTTCAGCAGGAGGTTGTTGTCCCTGCACCACGTGGTCAGAAGGGTTATCTCTTATCTTATTTTCTTTCCTTTCGTTCTTACCGCTATTTTTTATTTTTCTTCTTCGTGCTACCGCTATTTTTTATTTTTCTTCTTCGTGACATGGGTTCGCTTTGGCCTGGGGAGTTAAGTTCAGGATTCGCTTTAAAGATATATGGCGCCATCTAGCGTTGTGAATGGGTATAATGTCTAGACGAATGTAAGACGACCTCCACTTTTTCAGTCTTATTTCAATGCAAAAAATATCGTCTTATATTAGGGCCAATACGCTATATTATATTATATTATATTATATTATATTATATTATATTATATTATATTATATTATATTATATTATCCATCTTCTGTACCGCTTTGTCCCCACGGGGGTCGCGGGCATGCTGGAGCCTATCCCAGCTCTCATCGGGCAGTAGGCGTGGGACACCCTGAACTGGTTGCCAGCCAAGTGCAATCACATTTGTAAATGAATGGCTTCTGGTTTTTGAAATGTAAATAAACTGTGATAAAATAACAAAATTGCAATAACTGCATTAACCATCAAAGTGAAGTCTAACTGTAACTGTAGTCTTGAAACAAATCTTAATAAGGAAAAACAATGCAATAAAATAATGCAAACTGCTACCGCTATTGTTGGGTAGCCTGAGGAGTGCTCGGATGGTTATGTTCTTTTCACCCCCGGGTGTCGGTCAGAAAAAGGAGGGAAGACGTGGTTCAGTTTTGATTGCTTTACTGAATTATTGGTAAAAAAGTAACAGGCACTGTGGCTCATAGGGGCATACAAGCAAACTGGCAAAAGGGTATAGGCACATGTTTGGTCTTGAGAGCAGGTGTGTGTAGTGTACATGGGTGAGTCTTTGGGTGTGTGAATGTGATTCTTGTGTATGTGATTATTGTATGAAGCGTGTGAAGAGTGTGTGGGGGGGTGTGCGTGTGTGGTGTGCGTGTGCATATTTGTGTGTGTGTGCGTGTGTGTGTGTGTGTGTGGTGTGGTTCTGCAACAGACAGAAATACAGCACGTAAGTCAACGCTCAACTTCTGACATCACACAACACTAGTAGATGGCACACATTACATAACTAACTGCGCGTAACGGTTCCGCTATACTAAATAACCATAAATGAAATACTCTCGGCAACACACCAAACAAAAGTCATCGAGACAACAAAATACATTTGCTGGCGACCGTTAGTCGCTGTGTCGCTGTGTAACGGCTGTAGTCATGCGTGTACGCTGCTTGTACGATGCAAAGCAAACTTAAAGTGCATGACTGCACTGCGACCTACAGCGACAACCGCATAGTGAAGTTTGCTGACGACACGACTCTGGTGGGTCTCATCACGAAGGGCGACGAGACTCGGTACAGGTCGGAAGTTGACCTTCTGACCACGTGGTGCAGGGACAACAACCTCCTGCTGAACGTCAGTAAGACCAAGGAAATCATTGTGGACTTCCGGAAGGGTCACACAACACACCTGCCGCTGATCATCGACGGTGCTGTGGTGGAGAGGGTGAGCTGCACCAAGTTCCTGGGGGTGCACATCAGTGAGGACCTCTCCTGGTCCGCGAACACCTCGTCACTGGCAAAGAAAGCTCAGCGCCGCCTGTATTTCCTGCGGAAGCTCAGGCGTGCATGTGCTCCTCAGGCAGTCCTGTCTACATTCTACCGTGGCACCATTGAGAGCGTCCTCACCAGTTGCATCGCTGTCTGGGGTGGTAACTGCACTGAACAGAACTTGAAGGCCCTGCAGCGCATAGTGAATACGGCTGGTAAGATTATTGGTGCTTCGCTTCCCTCCCTGAAGGACATTTACACCTCCCATCTCGCCCGCAAGGCAACCTCGATTGCCAGAGATGTGAGTCACCCGGCTCACTCCTTGTTTGACCTTCTGCCCTCTGGGAAGAGGTACAGGAGCCTGCGCTCCCGCACCACCAGACTCGCCAACAGCTTCTTTCTCCAGGCTGTTAGGGCCCTGAACTCACTACCCCCTTCTGCGTAGCGTGCGGCACTGTTGTGCTATTTTCGGGAATGTCTGCTGTACGCGTTTTTACGCTCCTCTTAATTAATTATTTATTTATTTATTGTTGTGTTATTTATTCATTATTTATTCAGCACGCTTTTGTTATACTTGTTTACTGTTTGTCTGTTGTGAGCCATGTCTTGTCACCGTGGGATAGGGGGGAACGAAATTTCGGTTTCTTTGTGTGTCTTTGGCATGTGGAGAAATTGACAATAAAGCTGACTTTGACTTTGACTTTGACTTTTAAAGGAGCGTGGCGGAGCTGTCAATTAAACGGCACCCACACGAAGCAAACCGCAATCGGACAAAAGGCACAACAGTGGACAGTAGTAACAATGAAATGTGTATACTCACTTTGTGTCAAAGACGAACACGATCACAGCAACATACTCAGTCCATACCAGCAACCTTTAACTTACTGCTGCGCACAAGCTCCAACAATCGCGATGAGCTGAGGTAACTCACGCGAGACTTAAGGCACGGTGACGTAACTTTCCAACATTTTAACATCAACATATGAACCTTTCTAACAGCTATTTTTATTTTTCTTCTTTGAGACAGGGGTTCGCTTTGGCCTGGGGAGTTAAGTTCAGCACTTGCTTTAAAGATATCTGGCGTGTCTACTGTTGTGGGTATAATGTCTAGACCCCGAATGTAAGACGACCCCCACTTTTTCAGTCTTATTTCAATGCAAAAAACATCGTCTTATATTCGGGCCAATACGGTAATATATCCAGATGATAAGATATAATGATTAAATGATTAAGATTTTTTTTTTAGTTGGACAAGTTTGGTGGGGCCGTATTAAAAACATTTTACCCATGTCTGGTCTCGTCATGTGAACTACACTACTGCGCTCTCAAGTTATTCACTTAATAAGCAATTCATGCTCGTCAAATTAGATAATTTAGGACACACTATCACCAAGATAGCCTTATTAATATTACGTTGCTTCACTTCAAAGCAGAGTATAGTAGAATTCTGTAGTGACTTACTCTATTGCTGGGCTTCGGTGTTAAATGAGTGTGCACTGACCACTCAATTCGGGCGCTCATGACGTGTGACATAGCTTGACTCACGTAATAAAAACATGACGCAGAAGGTGAATTACATAATATTTGCGCATCACAAAAATCCATAATGAAATTTGTTGCCAAGGCTTTTAAATACCAACTTGTATCAATATTTATTTATTGTTCATACCTACATTGTATGTGATGTTTAATAGATTTTTATTTTTATTTATGAAAGAGCGTTGAAAGAATCCCTAATTCTCTTTGCCTTTACATCATGAGGAAATTAGGTGCTCTTACCTCCTCCAGGTCAGAGATTATTCCTACTGCCCATATTTCCATTGAGTCCACAATGAACTCCTCATCCGCCGAGAGTTGAGGGCTTCCAAACGTTGTACACTTTGGCTGTGCACGGCTGTGACCATGTCCAAAATCACTATCCAACCACAGTCCAAAGTACCTGTGCTGGCCGCCCATGCCCTGATAAAAAACAAGAACACGGAAAACATTACCAAAACATCCATCCATCCTTTATTACTGCTGATCCAGAGTTGGGTCACAGGGGCAACAGCTTCAGCAGGGAAGCCCAGACTTCCCTCTCCCCAGCCACTTCTCGTAACTCTTACGGAGGTATCCCACTGCGTTCCCAAAGAGACATGCTTACGAGGCCCAATTAGGGCTTTCTAGAAAGCCAGGATCATTGCAGAAGGGCAATGTGACAACGACGAGAGGGAACTTGGCATGTTTAAGGGCGAACTTGCCAAACTGTTTAATTTGGATACAGAAGAGGAGGATGTTTTTTTTATGGATTTGCGTATTAAAGGGCTAGAGACACCGGTATATGTATAAATCGGTTTTAGTTAGCTTATGGGCTTATAAATATAAATTGACGCTCGAAACAACGAAAAGGAAGCTGTTGCTCTGAAAAATATCATTTAAATTTGCCGCACAGACGAGTTTGACTGCACCGAGCCACCAGCCGGAAGTGACGTCTCATGACGTCTCAAGTTGTACGCGTTTAGCTTCAGTGAATGTAAACAAAAAGAGAAGAGGGGCCAGCGCGGAGATGTCGGGCCAGGTTTGCGGCCAACCCAGCTCGCCTAGCCGTGCCTTCCATTATCCTGGCGTACGTTCGTTCGCGGGACGACAAGATGGGTTGAGTTCGCCTGATAGGATCCACGAACCGGACAGTGCGTGCCTGCTGTGTGCTCGTGTTCACAGTGGCCTGGTTGACTGTCATCTTTCCGGACTCTGCTGTGCATCGGGAGCGGCTAGCGTGCTATCACTCTTATTGTTCATCTTCTTGTTTTAATTTTCCTGTGTTGTTTACTTGTATGTGCGTTGTGAACTCTGTCTTATCTTTCCGGACTCTGCTGTGCATCGGGAGCGGCTAGCGTGCTATCACTCTTATTGTTCATCTTCTTGTTTTATTTTTCCTGTGTTGTTTACTTGTATGTGCGTTGTGAACGCTGTCTTGTCACCCTGGGATAGTGAGAAACGTAATTTCGATCTCTTTGTGTGTCTTGACATGCGGAGGAATTGACAATAAAGGAGACTTTGACTTTGAAAAGTATGTCGAAGCGTGACGGGAGGGGGACAATTCAGAAAACGTGCTCAGCTCGACGAAAAAATGCGATTTAAGCAAAATTAAAAATGCTTATAAAACCTAAACCAAACGTTGCAGGTGGTCATGTCATGTCTTCATGTGCCGAGATCGACTCGGCACTCTAAAGCCCCCAAGAGCACTTTTTACTATGCCAACCTAACCAGAGTGACGGGAGGGGCACAATTCAGAAAATGTGCTCAGCTCAGCCCAAGTGAACTGCTAGATTCATCATATTCTGCGTCAAAAGAGGTTTCTGAATCAGATAAAATGATGCTAATATTGCCGCTAGAAACGGAGCTGTCGCTATCATCTGCCTTGTTGTTTGGGTTTGTTGACATCCAGATGTACAACTTGTGACGTCACAGTAATGGCGCCGCCAGTTTGGCTTCGTGCGGGACCCGATCGATAAACTGGCATTTCATTTCAGCTTTATTCTTAGTAATCGGTGTCCATTTTTAATTTCCAATGCGGCAAATGTGTTCACTTTATACATTCTATAAAATTCCGTTCTAATTGAAAAAAAAAAGGGATGTCCCTAGCCCTTTAATATCGATTAACTATGTGAGTACAATACACTCCATGAAATAAAGTACAACAGAACTGACTGCCTTGCTCCTGTGATGTAGTTTTTTTTTTTTTCTTACCTCAAGTCATAGCATGCATGCGCCCTATAATGCAGTGCGTCCTATGTGTGGACTAAGTACAGAAAAGCCCCCGGAATTGAATCTGCGCATTTTAACCCGAAGCGCTTTATGGTGCGGAAAATACGGTATGTAAGTGTAGTGTAAAAATGATGTTTTGTACTTTAATTATATTTAGAGATTGTTCATTAATTATTATTACATTTTATACTCGAGTTCCTTATTTACTGAGGGTGTGAGGTGAGCTTTTCCTTTAAAGTTCAAACATTAACCTTATTCTATGAAGAGCAACCAAATAATGTTTCTCAAATCAGAGCACTGTGCTTGTCTGTAAATTTTACTACCAAGTTTGGCTAACAACAGATACTGTACGCTTTCATAAACTATGGGGAAATTTTTGTAATGTTTCTCTACCCTGTGGCCCACATTAAGTTAGAATACAGTAGGCATTGACAAGTTTTGGCTCACCAGTCCGTTGGGCATGGTCTGCTGATTCTGGTTGAGATACATGAAGTGTTGATTGTAACCTGTCGCTGTATGAACTCTCAGTCTGGGGAACACGGAGAACAGGAAACATCTGGAATCACCTGCACAAGCATTTCCATACATACACAACCAACACACAGTTACACTATAGATATGACAAAATGCTTAACAAACTAAGCACAGTATTCAAATCACCCTGCAGTATTATAATAAATTGTTACTTTCTCATTTTTACCAATCATTCCTTGGGTTTGTTACTGACTTATCACTACATAAATGTATTATTTTGACCAGAAATGGTGTAAGTAATTTGTTCAATTTGGAATGTATTCTGTTCAGTTCCTAATCAAAATGTTGATGCCTGAACCAAGTTCTCCCCTACATTCTCCATTTTTTTTTTTTTTAAATCCACTTATCCATTTTCTTCCACTTATCAATGACCGGATCATAGAGGCAACAGCTTAAGCAGGGAAGACTCGACTTCTTTTTCCCCAGCAACTTCATACAGCTCTTCTGAGATATGCCAAGGCATTCACAAACCAATTCGGAGACACATTCTCTGCAGAGTGACTTGGGTTGCCCCCAGGGCCTCCTCCAGGTCTGATATGCCCAGAACACTTGTCCAGGTGTGTGTATATATGTTGTATTTTTTGTTATTACTCGAATTGACTTGTACAATGCCATTGCGGTTTCATGTTTAATTTAGAAAATAATGGTATAAAGGACGCATACCGCTCTGTGCCCCGTGCAGCTTTAGGACTCTCGGACCACTGTCTAGTTCATCTGATCCCAACCTATAGGCAGAAATTAAAAACTTCTAAGCCCGTGGTGAGGACTGTGAGGAAGTGGACAGTGGAGTCAAAGCAGGACCTCCAAGCCTGCTTTGACTGCACCGATTTGGGGGTTTTTGAAGCTGCAACTTCAGACCTGCATGAACTCACCGATACTGTCACATCATGTATCAGCTTTTGTGAGGACTTGTGTGTTAAGACTAAGACCTTCTGCACGTACAACAACAACAAACCTTGGTTTACACCAAACCTCAAGATGCTGCGCAAAGCCAAGGAGGAGGCCTACAGGAGTGGGGACCAGGACCTATTCAGGCAGACCAGGAACAAACACACTGAACCAAGAGATATAGAATGCCAAGAGATGTTATGGAGAGAGCCTGGAGAGACACCTCTCTGCCAATCCTGATCCCTCAACAGTGTGGAAAGGTCTGCAGAGCATCACGGGCTTCAAGAAACCTGTGGAGAACCCAAGGCTTGCAAACCAGCTAAACAGGTTTTACTGCAGGTTTGAACGGTCCACCCACATAACAGGACCTCCTGCATCACAATCAACGTACAACCATGCCACACCTTCATCATCGTTATCATCTACTCTCTCTCTTACAGAAGCCGCGCCCGGAGGAGGTCCTCGCGGATCAGATGTTCCGGAGACAAAATGTCAGGAAGGTACCAGGCCCAGACGGCGTGTTCCTCTCCTGCCTGAAAGTCTGTGCTGAACAACTGGCACCCACCTTTGCACGGATCTTCAACCGTCCTACATCCTGCAACACCTGGACACCCCAGGGACGTACACCAGGATCCTGTTTGTGGACTTCAGCTCGGCGTTCAATACCATCGCTCCTAACATCCTCCACCAGAAGCTCATTCAACTCGCGATGCCTACCTCCACCTGTCAGTGGATCACCAGCTTCCTGACCAACAGGAGATAGCATGTGAGGCTGGGGACCATCACATTCGACACCCGGACCACCAATACTGGCACCCCTTAGGGGTGTGTCCTCTCCCCACTGCTCTTCTCTCTCTACGCCAACTATGGCTCCTCAGGCGACTCTTCTGTGAAGCTCCTGAAGTATGCGGACGACACCACTCTCATCAGACTGATCCGGGATGGTGACGAGACTGCATACAGACAGGAGGTGGAGCGGCTGGTCCACTGCTGCAGGCAAAAGCACCTGGAGCTGAACCCGCTCAAGACCGTACAGATGACAGTGGACTTCAGGAGAGACCCTTCACCACATCGACCCTTCACTATCCTCAGTAATGCTATTCTCTACACAGACACCTTCAAGCTCCTGGAATCCACAATCTCACGAGACCTGAAATGGACCGGCCACATAGACTCTGTCCGGAAGAAGGCCCAGCAGAGGCTGTACTTTGAGACAGCTCAGGAAGTTTAACCTGCCACAGGAGCTGCTGAAGACCTTCTACACTGCCATCATCTAGTCTATCCTCTGTACCTCCATCACTGTCTGGTTTGGATCGGCCACCATACAAGACAAGCACAGACTGCAACGGACAATCAGGACTGCAGAAAAGATAATTGGGATCAACCTCCCATCCATCCAAGACTTGTACCTGTCCAGGAACAGGAAACGTGCATGTAACATCTCTACAGACCCTTCTCACCCAGGTCACAGTCTGTTTGAACTACTCCCCTCCGGACAGCGTTACAGAGCGCTGTACGCCAAAACCAGCAGACACAGAAACAGATTCTTTTCCCAGGCTGCTGCTCTGATGAACTCACACCACTCAGAGTCTCAGAGACATTGCTGCGCAACAACATCCTGCTCTCCACACCTTTTTTGAATTGTCTACATTATGTGTACTATGTGTCCTCTCTGCATCCATTGCAGCCTGATTATCCTGAAAGAGGGATCCTCCCATCTGTGGTCTCTTCTCAAGGTTTCTCATTTCCCCTAGTAGGAGTTTTGAGTTTGAGAATAATTGTCAATTTTTGCAAACATCGTCCTGAATGTTGTTAGCCACCTAAATGTTGTACAGAGTCCGAGATCTACCGGAGTCAAATTCCTTGTTTGGCATGCTCAAACTTGGCCAATAAAAGATTGATTGATTGATTGATTGATTGATTGATTGATTGATTGATTGATTGATCTGAAAGATCCACTTCTCACCCTGGAACTGTGGTTTGACTTTCCAGCTGAGGGAGGCAAAGCCACCAAAAACATATCCCTTTGTGTCTTTGATGAGCAGCAAGGTGGGTCCACACTTAGTCAGACCTGCCACCATCCTCGTGAAGCTCTCGCCATGCAACAGTGTGGAAAACACAAGGCTCCATGGTGAATTACATCTGTCAGGCAGCTGTAAAAATTAGACATTGGCATGTTGAAGCAATGTGAAACATTAATTTCAAATGACTTTTATCGGGCCTAACATGATTGATCATGATTATTAGTATTGTCATATTACTTCAATACAAACAAAAAAGTTCGTGTGACTAAGTGACTAAAACACCAAGTGATATGCTAAAACACTCCAAGTGTCTTCAAATGTAGATCTTTTGCTCTAGGAGGGAGTAAATTTCAACGTTAACCTCTAGAAAATGAGTGCCGTTAATATTGTTGCCTGGGTTCATGTGACAGTGACTTTGTATTTCACTAGTCAAATAAATCATTATCATGATTGATATGGAAACTCAAAATCAAATACTATCTCGACTTGGACATGGTGCAAAAAAAAATGTGTTCAGGAAAACCCTGGGTCAGACACTAACCTGTGGTGCAAGAAACATGAGGGTGGGAATGTCCAACAGACACTGTAGATCTTTCCAGCGTGTCTCCTTACAAGGAGGCAACAGAGAAAGGGCTGGCTGCACACTTGGCCAAACGTTTAGTCCCTCAGCCACCAACATCTCCAGGTATAAAGATACTTGGGGTACTCTAAAGATCCAGTCCTCCAAACAGGCAACATCATATCCTCCCTGGTCTTTCAAGAAAATGAAAACATTTTTGTTAAAATCAACTCATCAACTTTATTCATAGAGCACTTTAAAGTGTACTGGTGGCACTCAGGGGAAACATGTATGTGGTTTATCAAGAAAAACTATCCAAAGAAGTTTCTGATTACATTGGTTGTATTAATGCAAGCTTATAATATTTTGCCGAACTTATGTGTCAAGACGCTCTGGGTACAGCCATGTCTCCTGAAAGGATGGGAGTTGAAGGGGAGTTGTGACACAGGGGCTTTGACAGCAATCTCAATACACCGTGGCATTTTCTTGGTCAGATTCTGACAAATTTGAGTACAATGTGGCATTTTCTTGGTCAGATTCTAGGGAATCGGAGTGAATTTTGTAATTTGTCAGCATCAATTCTGACAGAAGGTAAATAATTAGCTTTCGACCGAAATGATATTTGAAAGAAAAAGAACGAGTCCCGATTAATTAGCCGATTAACTCTAGGAATACATACCGACTATATTAACACATTTTTGTCACGTCCAACAAATATATGAATTAAAGATAGCATTTGATTGTTTTACAATACCTTTGGTCTTTACATTTGGCTCAGCAACAAGAAACTGATTCAGTTTTTCTAGTGCAAATGCAATCACAATTGAAAATACTTTTCTCAAGGCACAAAGACAAGAAGACCTGGCAATCTCCAGATGTAACAACTCTGACTGAAATTGACATATCTGCATATCTAGGAGATGGCGGTCATCACCGCAACATGTCAAAGCCTGCAAAGGAGTAGATATTGGCATTGATCACTGGTCTGTGCAAAACTGAATCTGAAACTGAAAAAGTTGCCAAACAGTCAAGACATTCAGCTTGAAAAGCTCAAGAACCCCAAGACTTCCACAGAATTTGAGACCAAACTACAAAACAGATTTGAACTGCTCCAACAGAGTGAAAACATTGAAGAAATCTGGCAAAGTTTCAGTGAAGCAAACAGTCTGCTGAAGAGAGCATTGGCAAAAGAAGAGCAAAATTTAAAGGTGGATCACTGAAGAAATCTGGGAGGTGATCGACCAAAGGAAAGCTGCAAGAGCTGAACGAGACCAAGCCATAATTATAGAACCGAGAGAAAGAGCAGCTAACAAATATCGAGCACTGCATAAGCAAAAGAAATGGCAAGAAAGACAAAGAAACAGCGGTTTGAGCGTAAAGGTGATGAAACACAGGTAGCAGCAAATAAGAATAAGACACTTGATAAAATTGTGGAAGAACCATCTGACGCCAACAACTCCAACACAAATAGTGCCCCGATCAAGAACAAACAGGTCAAGACATTAACATCTGAAGAAGATCAAAATGCCAGACAGATTGAACATTTCTCAGAAACATTGAATCAGCAAGGCAGAATAGAATTGTTTGACTCTGGTGCATTTGTAGAAGAAACAGACCCTAGAATTAGCACAGACAAAATAAAAGAAGAAGTAAATACCGCAATCGCAAAACTGAAGAACAGCAGGGCTCCAAGCATGGATAAAATCCCAGCAGAACTATTGAAGGCCAGTGACCAAGCTACTGTAAAGAAGATGACAGATGTCGAACAAATCTTGGAAAGAGGAGTGTGTCCCAAAAGAGTGGAGAAAAGGACCCATAGTAACAGTGGTAGTTCTACACTGAATTACTGCCTGGGCGAGAGTACTTCCTTACTGAAGGTCAGTGGCCAAGAAGATGACAGAGCTGTTGAACAAATGCTGGACACAGGAGTGTGTCCCAGAGGAGTGGAGAAAAGGACCCATAGTAAAAGGACCCAGTTCTACACTGAATTACTCATGCCTTTACATGCTAAATGTCATTAATGCAAATATCACAATAATGTATTAAATAATTTAATAAATAATAATGTAGTAAATGTCATAAATTACATTAATCTGTCTTTCAAGGAAGAAGCAACAATTAGCTCCTTGGTAACATCCCCCAAATTCTATGCTTGGCACTCTTTTAGTGAGACACAAAATACAATTGTCACAAAATATAGTTGCACTAGCAAATAACAAATGATAGTCGATGACACTAGCTGCAGATATAAATATTCCGTTATCTTATTACGGGCCAAAATTAAGGGAAATAATACTAATAACTGAACATGTAACAGTCTTGTTGAAAAGCACAATCATACCATCTTAAAATGATATCTAATGTTTGTCAAGTTAAGACTCAGCGACTGTGACAACTGCAGAGGCATCACACTGCTTTCAGTCCCAGGAAAAGTATTTTCAATTGTCCTGTTGAACAGACTGAAAATAGTGATTCAAAGATGAGAGAAGATCAAGCAGGCTTCAGGCCAAGCCGGTAATGCACTGAACAAATCTTTACATTGAAAAATGCCATCGAACAAAGCCTTGAATTCCAGCAATCGCTGGCAATCAACTTCATTGACTTTAAGAAAGCTTTTGACAGAGTGCACAAAGACTCAATGTGGACAATTGCATGACTCCATGGAATTCCATCAAAGTATGTATGTGAACATCTTCAGGAACATATACCTGAATTCCAGCTATACCATCAGAACAAGAAGTGGAAATCCAGACTTTTTCCCATTAAGAACAGGTGTCCAACAATTACCGTAATTTCCGGACTATAAGCCGCGACTTTTTTCCCAAATTTTGGACACTGCGGCTTATAGTCAGGTGCGGCTTATATGAGATTTTTTTCGTGATTTTTGTGATGACTTGATCACTTTTACTCTTAACACTATTATATACAGTAAAAGCTACAAAACAAACTGACAAATAACTCGTTTTCAAATCAGACGAGTAAAAACTGGTCAAATATTTAAAAAAAAACCTATTATTAAAAGTGAAGACAATTTGCAATTCTAGTAAGGACACACGAATTTGATGCACAATTTGTCTTCGCGGGCCACATAGAATGATGTGGCGGGCCGTATCTGGCCCCCGGGCCTTGAGTTTGACTCCTGTGCTCTAAACCCTTTCTCTTACTCTGCCATATCACTCAGAGATTACACAAAGCAGTGGCGCTGTTTGGACCATCTGCATTGTATTAAAACCCAATCAATAAGCATTTAAATTCAATTCTTCTGACATTTTGCTCACCAACAAGTTTGACTGAATGTGAACTTTTAATGCATTTTATTCAGAAGGTTACTTTGAACCTTAAACGGCGGCGCGGCGTACTTATGGATTTTTACGGCCTCTGGCCTCCAGGGGGCGCTCTAGCAGGAAGCAAGAGCGAGACAGGCGAAGAAGAGATAATGCGCCGAAGAAGACGCGCTAGTTTGTGTTTACATTTCGCGCATCACGCAGAACGCGATCAAGACGGACATCACTGAAAGGAAGCCTTTATACACAAACCGTCATCATGGGGGACAAAAGAAATGCATATGATGCCGCTTTTAAGCCAAAGGCAGTCGATGTTGCTGACATTATCTTGTGTCTACTCTGGAGCATACTTATGGATTTTTACGGCCTCCGGTCTCCAGGGGGCGCTCTAGCAGGAAGCAAGCGCGAGACAGACGAAGAAGAGATAATGCGCCGAAGAAGACGTGCTAGTTTGTGTTTTGATCGTCTCGCGCATCACGCACACACCCGCATTCACACAAAGACAGGAAGCTTTTATACACGAACCGTCATTATGGGGGACAAAAGAAATGCATATGATGCCGCTTTTAAGCTATACGTGTCGCTCGCTAGTTTTATGTAATTTAGCGCTTCGTGCATGAATAAGATTAGCATGAACAGACCCTCTTCACACTCGAAGAAATGCATAAAAGCGACGACGAAAGAGACTGAGAAAGTGTGAGGCGAAGGATATCTAACGCTATTCCAATCGGACACTAAGGAGGAAGAATTCGATGGTTTCAGTGCACAGGAGGAAGATGAAGACGGCTCTTTTTTTACTTTTACTGATATGTTTTTATTAACCAGCCATGTTAGTGCTGTGCTACCGTGTTGCTGCTGTGTTGCTGCTGTGTTACCGCCGCGTCTCAGTGACTTTGCTGTGTTACTTCCGTGTTGCTGCAGTATTACTGCCGCGTCACAGGCAGTGTTTGGAAAGAAATGTTAAGGTATGTTATTAAAGCTTTAAAAAACGTTCTGTGTCCAGTCTTTCTTTGCTAATAACTCGCGTGCACACTTCCGCGTTGCTGCGGTACTACTGCTGCGTCACAGGCAATGTTTAGAAAGACATGTTCAAGTATGTTATTAAAACGTTAAAAAGGCTTTCTATGTACTGTCTTTCTTTGTAAAAAACTCGTGTGCACGTGCGGCTTATAGTCCGGTGCGGCTTATATAAGAAAAAAAATGAAATATCCCTGAATTTTAGCTGGTGCGGCTTATAATATAGTGTTTATAGTCCGGCAATTACGGTATGTTGATAACTTTGGAATCAAATGGACAGAAGAACAAATGTTGACAGATCTTGATTTTGCAGATAACTTACAACTTACAGCAGTTGCAGTGTTTGACTGAGACACTCGGCAACGCAGCCAGCAGAATAGGACTCAGAATTAACAACCAAAAGACCAACATAATGGCAGTGGGAAAAGGTCAGAGGGAAATCAAACTGGGCACAGAAAACATTGAGAAAGTTGAAACATTCACCTCTTTGGGAAGCATTATCACAAGTGATGGAGAAGCAGACAATGATGTGATATGCAGATTTGGAAAAGCAATGGTTGTGTTTCAAAGACTCAGAAGCATTTGGCAGTCAAAGTCACTGTCAAGCAAGATCAAACTATGACTGTTCAGTTCAATAGTAATACCAACAGCAAGTGAAATCTGGAAAACGACAGCAGCAATTGTCAAGAAACTAGATTTTTTTTTTCCAGCAAAGATGCTTGGGAAGAATACTGAAAGTACATACTAACTAACAAGGAAATCCTGAAAAGCACTGGTCAGTGCAAGCTATCAGAAACAGTGACAGAAAAAAGAATCAGGGAAAAGGAAAGAAGGTAAGGCCAAGGAAGACCTGGCAATCAACTTTCAAAGAAGATCTGAAAGGGATGGGTAGAAAGTGGGAAGCCAAGGAGCTGCTGCACAGAACAGAGACACTTAGAGAAAGAATGCTGCCTCGTGCGTCAAAAGCCACTAGGAAAGCTACGGACATTCTGGTCCACCCTGCCCACACGCTGGCCTGCCACTACAGGCTCCTCCTCTCTGGCCGCCGGTACTTGTTACTTAGGCTCAGAACGAACAGGTATAGGAAGGAACACATTTGTGCCAACCACTATCGGCTTCTTGAACCAGGTATTGTGAGCCTGCCCCTGAGGTATATAGGTGTTAGTTAGTTAGTTAGTTAGTTAGTTAGTTAGTTAGTTAGTTAGTTAGTTAGTTAGTTAATTTTTCGCACCATAAGGCGCACCCTCATTGAATTTTTTATTTTAGAAATTATTTCATATATAGGGCGCACCGGAGTAAAAGGCGCATAAAATCGAAGCTATACTGCAACAAACTGAGGTTGACTAGGGTTGCTATATGCATCCACTAGCCAATTACCAATTGGTAAACAATCGCATTTCTCAAACTATCTCCTATAAAATGATCAGAACTGACAAATGTTCGATCTAACGCATTGGTACTGCTTACCTATGTTTCCCGTCCATATCGATCTGTAAATTTACTCGAAACATTAATGGAGCAGCCTATTTTGAAATCAAATAGCCTCACGGGTACAACAGCTATTCAGTGACGGCCCCTGACCACGGTTGCCGTAATGCTGGGAAGCGATGCGACCTTGTAATTTACTAGTCGTACTAAAACGGACTGGGGCGGGGCGGGACGGGGGTGGGACGGGGGCGGGGCACTGACATACCAGCTCTGCCGAACCCCTGAAGCCGACTCACCGAAACCCCTAGGGTTCGATCGAACCCAGGTTAAGAACCACTGCATTATAGCATTAGCCACCCGCAAACTCCCATGAGCCTCAGCTCGCAACTCCCATGAGCCTCAGCAAAGTGTAAACAATCACGTTTTTCAAACGATCTCCTAAAAAATGATCAGAACTAACTAAAGTTCGATCTAATACATTGGTACTGCTTACATGTGTTTCCCTTTCATATCGATCTGTACATTTACTCGAAACATTAACAGAGCAGCCTAATTTGACATGAAATAGCCTTGTGTGTATAGCAGCTATCATTATAGCATTAGCCACCCGCAAACTCCCATGAGCCTCAGATCGCAGACTCCCATGAGCCTCAGAGCAAAGTGTAAACAACGTGTTTCTCAAACTATCTGCTATAAAATGATCGGAACTGACTAAAGTTCGATCTAACACATTGGTACTGCTTACCTATGTTTCCCTTCCATATCAATCCGTAAATTTACTCTAAACATTAACGGAGCAGCCTATTTTGAAATGAAATAGCCTAACGGGTACAACAGCTATTCAGTGACGCCCCCTGACCACGGTTGCCGTAATGCTGGGAAGCAATGCGACCTTGTAATTTACTAGTCGTACTAAAACAGACTGAAATATTTTGGTAGAGCACTGTGTACAACCAGTATGGATGAACAAATTTATCAACTGATCCATATATAAGGTGCACCGGACTATAAGGTGCACTGTCAGCTTTTGAGAAAATTTTAGGTTTTTAGGTGCGCCTTATAGTCTAGAAAATACGTTAGTTAGTTAGTTAGTTAGTTAGTTAGTTAGTTAGTTAGTTAGTTAGTTAGTTAGTTAGTTAGTTAGTTAGTTATATCTTGCTGCACAATGTAATGATAAATGACTAATTTAACGCCTTCCCATGTCCTGTGATGTTTTTAAATTAATTTAATATATATAATATAAATATTTATGTGTTGTTCAGCTGTTGCAAAACAAATTAACTCCCAGGGGGATAATAAAGTTTATGAAGAATGAAGAAACACGCAAGAAACACTAAGACCATAGGCAAAGAATGTAAGATAGGCTGCTAGAGTTAGGTGTGTGCAAGAAATCTGATGCCAAGAATAATAACCCCACGGTAACAGAAAGGCTGTCGCCTTGGTGACAGAGACGCCCAAAGATGGAGGAGTCTAGATGATTGAAGCGTAGCTATGTGTTGACAGAAAGGTCGTCGCCTTGGTGACTGGAGGACCAGATGGGGGAACGCCCAAGGATGCTCATAAGGAAGCCACAACCCACATAATCTGTAGAATTGTAGCCTTGTCAACCAATTATATAAACACATAGACTCCAGAAGTTAGATACCGATTTCTATTCAACGGGCAAAATTAAAAAAAACATTGGTGGTGCTACGGGTAAGAGATTATTATCATATACAGTGACCCCTCACCACTTCGCAATTCACATTCTGCGAATGCGCTACTTTGCGGGTTTTCAATTGACGGGAGAACGACATTTAAATACACGCTGATAGCGCAGGGCGTGCCTCTGAGCAAGCGCGAACAAGCGCGGACCAGTGCGGACCAGCGCGGACCAGCGCGGACCAGCGCGAACCAGCGCGGCAGCCAGCGTGTCGCGAACGAGGCAGGACCATGTGCAACACGGACTGTTTATTTAGGGAATGCTGTCAAGTGGCATGGAAGTTCAGATGGTGCGTAATTGGGTATTGGATTTGGCCATGGCAAACTGGCAATCCTAAAATATGTAGTAATTCCAAATTTCACCAAGTGTTAAAGCTTGACATATGGGTGCCCTGATGGAAACTAATAAATCTAATAAAATAAATTGTTAGTAATTGGGAGGATACAACTTGTTCGAGCATGTAGCAACACACAACTTTGGAATACGATTTTGCTTTGCCATCATTTTAATCTGAAACAGTTTGAGCAATATCTTTATATACATATATACATACCGTAATTTTCGGACTAAAAGTCGCTCCGGAGTATAGGTCGCATTAGCCATAAAATGCACAATAACGTGAAAAAAAACATATATAAGTCGCTCCGGAGTATAAGCCTCATTTTGGGGGGAATTTTATTCGACAAAATCCAACACCAAGAACAGACATGAGCGAGAAACAACAGGCTAAATGATAGGTATGCTAACGTGACATAAACACAAACGAAGAGCTGAGAACGGGCCTGACGTAACATTCAGAGTTATTAAAAAAAAAAACTATTACATAAATAACACGTTTATAAAACCATCTGTGTCACTCCAATTCATTATATCCATCGATTGTCCTTTGTCAACAATGGGTGCGCGCCGCTGACAGCGCTTGCATTTCAAAATATTCCACAGGCCCATATAACGATATATAAATTAGATATCAAATAACTATTATATAAGCAATGATATTATCAAACCATTTGTGCACTCTAAATCATTAAATCCATCGATCAAATTCCTCGTCCTTTGTCAACAACGCCGCGCGTGCACCCTGACTTCAGCCTCGTCGTTATTCCACAGATCTAGTATATAACTATATTGTAGTACAAGGTACAAGGAAAGGCATAGATTTGGTAAACGGCTCTTTATTTAACAAAACAAACTTCCAGGCGTGTGGCGGTGTGGACTTCCAGCCACGGAGGTGAAAGAGAGATCCGTAGAGTAGGACCGGGCGTGCGTAAAAGCCATAATAGTTTTTCAAACCTTCTGTGTCACTCCAAATCCTTAAATCCTTCAAACTTCGTCCTCCGTGTCACTTACAAACAAAGCCGCTAATGATGCCGGTAGTACGTGGGGCCCTTCGTCATCTTTGTCATCTCGTGATCAATCTTTGTCCTTTTTGTAAACAACCGCCGCGCCACACCGTGCCACGCTGCTGACGTCACTTGAAATTCAGATTACAGTAATCCCTTGCAACATCACGGTTCGTTTATCGTGGTTTCACATATGAGTCGCTCCTAATTATAAGTCGCCCCCCCCACCCACTTTATGACAAAAACCGCGACTTATAGTCCGAAAATTACGGTATGCGCTTCAGGACTGCTTTGACACAACTGACTGGGGAATGTTTAAGCAGGCAGCCACTTGCAACAATCAGACTGACATAGAGGAGTATACTGACTCTGTTTCCTCTTACATCTCGAAGTGCATTGATGATGTGACCCACACAAAATGCATTGTCGCTCGGGCTAACTGGAAGCCATGGCTGGCAGGGGCTGTCCTCAGGCTGCTGAGGGACAGGGACAAAGCCTTCAGAGCTGGGGATTAGGCTGGCTTGAGAACAGCGAGGGCCGACCTGTCCCGGAGCATCAAGGAATTGAAGAGGGCATTCTCTTGCAAGATTACCACCCACTTCAAGGACAGCAGGGACGCACGGAGCCTATGGCAAGGCATTCAGACCATCACGGACTACAAGCCCGCGCCGCAGAGCTGTGAGGGCAACACCCGTATGCTCAACGATCTGAACCGCTTCTTTGCTCGCTTCGACGCTCAGAACAGCACTTGCCCGCTGAAGACCCCTCCCCCTCCACACGAGCAGCCCCTGTGCCTCTCTGCCGATAGCGTAAGGAGGACGCTTGCCGTTATCAACACCCGTAAGGCGGCGGGCCCAGACAACATCCCTGGTCGAGCGCTGAAGGACTGCGCTGGGGAGCTGATGGGTATCTTCACGGACATCTTTAACATTTCCCTGCTGCTGGCCATCGTCCCATCAGTTTTCAAGGCTGGCACCATGGTACCTGTGCCAAAGAAACCTGCTCCATCCTGCTTCAATGACTACTGCCCCGTGGAACTGAAACCCATCATCATGAAGTGCTTTGAGCGGCTTGTCATGGAGCACATCAGATCCATTCTCCCCCCTACCATAGACCCCTTCCAGTTTGCGTACCGAGCCAAACGGTCCTCTGACGATGCCATCTGCTCTGCCCTCCACTCTACCCTCACCTGCCTGGAGAGAAGGGACTCGTATGTGAGATTGCTGTTTGTGGACTTCAGTTCTGCATTCAACACCATTGTACCACAGCGACTCATCTGCAAACTCGACAAGCTGGGCCTCAGTACCTTCCTCTGCAACTGGCTACTGGCCATCCTCTGTCAGAGACCTCAGGTTATACGTGTTGGCAACAATATCTCCGCCAGCATCAAGGCTGTGTGCTCAGTCCGCTGCTCTTCACCCTGCTGACACATGACTGCACTGCAACTTATAGCAGCAACCGCGTGCTGAAATATGCCGACGACACGACTCTGGTGGGTCTCATCACAGAGGGCGACGAGACTCAATACAGGTCGGAGGTCGACCTTCTGGCCACGTGGTGCAGGGACAACAACCTCCTGCTGAACGTCGACAAGACCAAGGAGATTGTTGTTGACTTCCGGAAGGATCGCACCCAACACCTGCCACTGACGATCAACGGTGCTGTGGTGGAGAGTGAGCAGCACCAGATTCCTGGGGGTGCACATCAGTGAGGACTTCTCCTGGACCACCAACACTGCATCACTGGCGAAGAAAGCTCAGCGCCGCCTGTACTTCCTGCGGAAACTCAGGCAAGCAAGTGCTCCTCCGGCCATCATGACCTCATTCTACCGTGGCACCATTGAGAGCGTCCTCTCCAGTTGTATCGCTGTGTGGGGTGGTAGCTGCACTGAATACATGAAGGCCCTGCAGCGCATAGTGACCACAGCTGGTAAGATTATTGGTGCTTCACTCCCCTCCTTGAACTACATTTACACCTCCCAGCTCACCTGCAAGGCGACCACGATTGTGCGTGATGTGAGTCACCCCGCTCACTCTTTGTTTGGTTTTCTGCCCTCTGGGAAGAGGTACAGGAGCCTGCGCTCCCGCACCACCAGACTCACCAACAGCTTCATACTCCACGCTGTTAGGATCCTCAACTCTCTCCCCTCTCCTGTGTAACGTCCTGTACTTTTGCGCTATATTCTGGCTGTCTGCTGTATGCACACATGCTCCATTTGTGCTCCTTTTATTTATTATGCTATTTGATTATTTATTATTTATTCATTGTTTGTGCCTTCTTGTTTTTACTTTTTGTGTTGTTTACTTGTGTGTATATTGTGTACTATGTCTTGTCACCGTGGGATAGTGGGAAACGTAATTTCGATCTCTTTGTATGTCTTGGCATGTGAAGAAATTGACAATAAAGCAGACTTTGACTTTGATATATACGTATATTATATTTATTATATACAAGCTCCCATCTATCCAAGACTTGTACCTGTCCAGGACCAGGAAACGTGCAAGTAACATCTCTACAGACCCTTCTCACCCAGGTTGCAGTCTGTTCGATCTACTCCCTTCCGGACGGCATTATTGAGCTCTGTACACCAAAACCAGCAGACACAGAGACAGCTTCTTCCCCCAGGCTGTTGCTCTGATGAACTCACACCACTCTTAGAGTCTCAGAGTCATTGCTGTGCAATAACATCCTGCTCTCCACACCTTTTTTGAATCGTCTACATTATTTGTACTATGTGTCCTCTCTGCATCCATTGCAGCCTGGTCATCCTGGAAGAGGGATCCTCCCATCTTTGGTCTCTTCTCAAGGTTTCTCATTTCCCCTAGTTGGAGTTTTGAGTTTTTCCTTGCCCTCCTGGGAGTTTAAGATCAGGGGATGTTTGAGAATATTTGTCATTTTTCACACGTCCTGAGTGTTGTTAGTCACCTAAATGTTGAACAGAGGCTGTGATGTACCAAAGTCAATTCCTTGTTTGGCACGCTCAAACATGGCGAATAAAATTTCTTGAATCTTGAATATACGTAGTACGTATGTTCAAGCTAGAAGAACACTTATGGCTAAGTATGATTATGTTTTCAGTTGATCATTACTAGACAAGATGTATGTGTTATTGATAATGCAATGTTTAGTCAATATCCAACATGTATTTAACATTGTTGTTCCATCCATACATGAACGTATTAAGTTGAGAGGAGACCTCAATGGTTAATAGTGATATTAGTGGTGATAATCGGCTGAAAGAACGAGCAAAACAGGAAACAGCTGCACCCTGTAGAAGAGTACATTCATGCGCAATGCTTGCTGTTTTGAGCAAGCTTGCCAAGGCAACCAGTGGTTCCCAGGTGAAAGTCAGGTGAAGATTGCGCAACCCTCACATATCAGCTGAGACAGCATTACTAAAATATCAGCTGAGAGATCCGCTGACACAGCATTACTAAAATATCAGCTGGAAGATCCGCTAAAACAGCAATACTAAAATATCAGCTGAGGTCATTCATTCCTAGCATACCAGGCATTCCACACATTCCAATGAGGTCATGCATTCCTCTCCGATGAGGTAATGCCAGAGGAGCTAACGAGCCTATAAAAGCTTGGCTTCGGACAAGAAAAGGGCTTTTCTTCCTGGTCAGGGCGATGGCAGTTTAGACGAAAGATGGATTTTTCATTCTTTTTGAGATTGGATCAAAATCTATTAAGATGAATTTCTAAGGTCTTCGAATTGGACTTTGTCAAATTTTAAGCTTCGAATTGGACTTTGTCAAATGTTAAGCTTGTAGATAGGTTAGGAGAGAGGACTTCGGGCCAGCAGAAAAGGGAGATGCCATTTTCAAGGCGTGGTCCTCCTGAAGGCCGCCTATCTATTCAAATAAAATTCGGATTTTGAAACAAAGGAGAACTGATCACTGAACTTGTTCAACCAAATAGCATTTTAGACATTTTGTCTCCTCTTTATCTCTGAGAATGGTGAGTGGAATTATTGTTGTTTGTTCGACTTGTAATTCTTTTTCTTGCTTATTCATTACATTTCTCCTTAATCCTTAATTCGGTTATCGATTATTTCGTATTAACTATGTTGAACATGGTTTTATATGCAGTAATTAGAACTTTAAATTTTCTTTATTTCCCTATCATTGTCATTCTGTAAATCCGCTCAATTCTTTTTAAAGTGAAAAGTAAGGTAAAGTAAAAAATCTGGTATTGTCAGATCTGGCTCGAAATAGTTATCTTAAGCTCTGCTAGGGCCAGTGCGCGCTAGTGTAAATTAACGAATCCCTGAAGTCTTAACAAAGACATCTAAATATATCCGAGATTAAACAAAAGCCCCAAATCGGAAGAGAGACACTAGTAGGGCGCGGTCATTCTGACGCCGAGTCTCGACCTTAGTTACCCTACACGAGTGTCGCTTGACTTTACAGGGATTGGCGTCATAAAAAGATTAGATTGATTCCTTCAGAAATAATTTAATAAAGGGGGTTAGCAACTCGGACGAGTCTCTTCACCCCCGGCTTATTTAACTCTCGTCTCCCTATGAGAGCTGTGTTAGAGCGGCGCGGGGACAAAGGAGAGTTTGGCCTTTTAAATGGAGAAGTCGGGTCACTTACGTTTGATAAGTGCATTTGACAATGCAAAAAGAGGAAAAGGGGAAAAGGGAGGCTAGAACACCAGCAGAGCGGGTGCACAAGGTGACTGATGAGCCATTCAGCGAGCTCGCGTTGTGGTAGCATCTCGTTACACAGCGGATCAGGCAAACGGGAAACAGGTACGTATGTCAAGGCAGACAACCAGCCAGGCAGGAAACGGGGACTAGAACGTCAGCAGAGCGGGTGCACAAGGCGACTGATGAGCCGGTCAGCGAGCTCGCGTTGTGGTGGCAGACAGGGGCAAAGCAAGATCGTGGTCACAAGGTTGGACCAAAAAGAGTCCAGGCATCTCGCTACACAGCGGATCAGACAAACGGGAATCAGGAACCAGACGTGTGTGTGTCAAGGTAGATGAACAAGCTAGGCGTACCGCTACACAGCCGATAGGCAAACCAGAATCATATGCCAGATGTGCATGTGTCAAGGCAGACGAAAAAGCCAGGAGTACCGCTACACAGCGGATCAGGCAAAGGGGAATCAGGTGCCAGGTGTGCGTGACGAAATGGCGAGGACTGACCAGAGCACGGGGTCTATATATACGCCCTAATCAGCGGGTAACATGGGACTGGTGGCGGCGATCTGCGCCAATTAGCACCGTATTGGCTGGCTGCCTCGCACGTAGGAACAAAGCACTGCCGTCCAGGAGTCGGGACAGCAGCCATGAACTCTGATAGCAAGGGGCAAGACTCTGAGCAATGTGCGTCACTCTGAATGTAACGGAGTTCAAGCACAGGCAGCCAGCCACGGGCGAGGAAAGAAGCACCAACCAATGCAGAAGTACTCAGGACACGTGACAATATCACCTGTTTGTTCTTTTATTTACTGTAACTGTACAATACATGCACAGTGTGAGAATGAGGCATTCCATGGAGAATCCACTTTTTTTGCTTTTATATTCATTTTATTGGGCACTTGGAGTCTCCAAGATTGTAGAAAAGTGTAATCTATCCTTCCAGAGATACTTTTATGATCTGTTTGGGGGCTATTTTTTACTCCATTCAGTTTTCTCCATTTTCTATTATGTATTTTTATCTATTACGTCACATCCTTTGGGGCGGGAATACCAAACAAGGTAATGGGTGTGACCAAACGGTTTCACAAATCCGCTATCTTTATTACTCGTAGAGACTTTTATAGTCCAAATAACTCAAGGATGCCAAAGTGGAGAGACCAAAATGTCACGTTGTTGGATGCATCAATCCATACAACTCATTCACCATCCCCCAGCATCAGAACCCCAAAGAAGTGCCTGGTCAAATTTCATTTTTCAAGCAGTGTTCCCACATTTGTGGGAAAAATCCTGCTTGTTCAAGGACGAGTGTTTCAGGAATCTTTTGTCAGTATAGAGAAGGATTTGCCAAAAGACTTTGTTTCGTTTATGGTTCCGTTCCTTTAATCTATGAAAACAACGGACACAATAAAGCGGTAACCTTGAACGACACGTAAATAATAAACTGTCTCTCTGATGCCCCAGTTTTCATAACATTATCCTCACGCTTTCTGCAAATTTTAGAGCTGCGCGCTCTCTGCTTTCACTTCAATGTTTTCAGGTTGCAGTCTGTTCGAACTAATCCCCTCCGGACGGCGTTATAGAGACCTGTACGCCAAAACCAGCAGACTCAGAGACAGCTTTTTCCCCTAGGCTGTCGCTCTGATGAACTCACACCACTCTTAAGAGTCTCAGAGTCATTGCTGTGCAATAACATCCTGCTCTCCACGCCTTTTTTGAATTGTCTGTATTATGTGTTACCAGCTACCGGTATGTTTTGTCAATGTCAGTCACTTCTGCAATTTGACGGTACCATCCCATGCAGAGATTGTCTTTCCATGACAGTCCATTGGTCTCCTTCTCCTTACTGGGCTCCTGTTGCTTGACTTAGTAAGTCATCCCTGCAGTCCACTCTGCATCCATTGCAGCCTGGTCATCCTAGAAGAGGGATCCTCCCATCTGTGGTCTCTTCTCAAGGTTTCTCATTTCCCCTAGTTGGAGTTTTGAGTTTTTCCTTGCCCTCCTGGGAGTTTAAGATCAGGGGATGTTTGAGAATATTTGTCAATTTTCGCACATGTCCTGAGTGTTGTTAGTCACCTAAATGTTGAACAGAGGCTGTGATGTACCAAAGTCATGTCAAGTTTGGCATGCTCAAACATGGCGAATAAAAATTCTTGAATCTTGATCTTGAATCTACTTGTGAGTGTATTTTGAGTAGTCGTATCAGATGAATTGCATCGAAGGTGCTGAATTATACTTGGCGAACACAATAATGTGTTGAACGCATTCATTACCTTCTCGCTAATGCTAGCATTAGCTAAAGTTAAAGTTAAAGTCCCAATGATCGTCGTCACACACACATCTGGGTGTGGTGAAATTTGTCCTCTGCATTTAACCCATCCCTGTGTGATTTTGATCCATCCCTTGGGGGAGAGAGGAGCAGTGAGCTCGGGAATCATTTGGTGATCTAATCCCCCAATTCCAACCCTTAATGCTGAGTGCCAAGCAGGGAGACAATGGGTCCCATTTTTATAGTCTTTGGTATGACCCGGCCGGGGTTTGAACCCACAACTTTCCGGTCTCAGGGCGGACACTCTACCAATAGGCCACTGAGCTGGTTACTTACTAGCTTACGAATTAATTTGATTGCAGTGCTTGTTTACAAGACGTGTTCATAAATATTGTGAGGGGATTTACCTTGTTAAAGTGTTACGTATGGTTGTCTGTGTAGTGTTGTGATAATTAGACGCTACCCCTTTAAGAGACTGAGGAAGTCGGATCGTGTGGAACAGAGAGAGGTAGAGTTGTTGCTGTACAGGCTAAGTGAGGAGTCAATATTATACTACCTGTAACTGTTCATGAAAGCTATTAAAGCTTCAACCTAAAAGATATAAACTGAGAGGACATTCAGTTTCAACAGTCTGAACAAATCTTCTGCAGTTCTTTTAATCTTTTTCTGCATCTTTTAATCAATCAAAAAGTTTGCGGCCCAAGTAAACGCTACCTCGGCTAAAATACTACAAACCAGATTCAGTTGAAGTTGGGAAATTGTGTAAAATGTAAATAAAAACAAAATACAATGATTTGAAAATCCTTTGCAACCTATATTCAATTGAATACACTACAAAGACAACATATTTAATGCTCAAACTCATAAACTTTGTTTTATTTTTCAAATAATAATTAACTTAGAATTTCATGGCTGCAACACGTGCAGAAGAAGTTGGGAGAGGGCATGTTTACCACTTCGTTACATCACCTTTCCTTTTAATAACACTCAATAAATGGTTTGGAAGAGAGGAGACTAATTCTCTTAGCTTCTCATGTGGAATTCTGTCCTATTCTTGCTCGATGAACCGCTTCAGTTGTTCAACAGTCCAGGGTCTTCCCTGTCGTATTTTACGCTTCATAATACGCCACACATTTTCAATGGGAGACAGGTCTGGACTGCAAGCGGGCCAGGGGAGAATCTGGACTCTTTTACTTCGAAGCCAAGCTGTTGTAACACGTGCAGAATGTGGCTTGGCATTATCTTGCTGAAATAAGCAGCGGCGTCCATGAAAAAGACGTCGCTTGGATGGGAGCATATGTTGCTCCAAAATCGGTATGTACTTTTCAGCATTTATGTTCCCTTCACAGAAATGTAAGTCACCCATGCCATGGGAACTAATACACCCCCATACCATCACAGATGCTGGCTTTTGAACTTTGCGTTGATAACAGTCCGGATGGTCCGCTTCCTCTTTGGTCCGGAGGACACGACGTCTAGTGTTTCCAAAAACAATTTGAAAAGTGAACTCATCAGACCACAAAACACTTTTCCATTGTGCATCAGTCCATTTTACATGAGCTCTGGCCCAGAGAACCCGGCGGCATTTCTGGATGTTGTTCATAGACGGCTTTTGCTTTGGATGGTAGAGTTTTAACCCGCACTTACTGAGTACTGAGTAGTGACGAACTGTATTTACTGACAGTGGTTTTCTTTCCAAATTTGGCCCGCCACATCATTTTATGTGGCCCGCAAAGACAAATTGTGCATCAAATCCGTGTGTCATTACTAGAATTGCAAATTGTCTTCACTTTTAATAATCTTTATTTTTTTTAAATATTTGACCAGTTTTTACTCATCTGATTTGAAAATGAGTTATTTGTTAATTTGTTTTGAAGCTTTTACTGTATATAATCTGAGGTGCTCATACATTTATTTGGGTTGACAGTCATAATAACCCTCCGAAAGAAGCTACGACTTCAATGTGGCCTGCGAAAAAAAAAAAGAGTTTGACAACACTGGTTTAAATCTAGGGTTAGGGTTTCAAAGTAGCGTTTCATACTAGAGTTAGGGTTTCAAAGTAGGGTTCAAAGCTAGGGTTAGGGTTTCAAACATGGGTTTAAAGCTATGGTTAGGATTTCAAACTAGGGTTTCAAACTAGGGTTAGGATTTCAAAGCAGGGTTTTACACTAGAGTTAGGGTTTCAAAGTAGGGTTAAAGCTAGGATTAGGGCTTCAAAGTAGGGTTTAAAGTTAGGGTTAGAGTTTCAAAGTAGGGTTTAAAGCTCGGGCTAGGGTTTTAAACTAGTGTTCATACTAGAGTTAGGGTTTCAAAACTAGAGTTTAATTCACTGGTGTCAAACTCAAGTCCCGGGGGCCAGATACGGCCTGCCAATTCATTTTGTGTGGCCCCCGAAGACAAATTGTGCATAAAATTCGTGTGTCATTACTAAATTTGCAAATTGTCTTCACTTTTATTGATATCTTTTTTTTTTTAAAATTTGACCAGTTTTTACTCGTCAGATTTGAAAACGAGTTATTTGTCAGTTTGTTTTGTAGCTTTTACTGCATATAATATGAGGTGCTCATACATTGATTTGGGGTGACAGTCATAATGGCCCTCTGAAAGAAGCTATGACTACAATGCGGCCCGTGAACAAAAATGAGTTTGACACCTCTGCTTTACACACTCGTGTCGGTTTTTAAGGCAGTGCCGTCTGAGAGATTGAAAGTCACGGTCATTCAGTCTTGGTTTCCGGCTGTGGCGCTTACGTGCAGTGATTTCACAAGATTCTCTGAACCTTTTGATGAAATTATGGACCGTAGATGTTGAAATCCCTAAATTCCTTGTAATTTTGCTTTGAGAAATGTTGTTCTTAAACTGTTCAACTATTTTCTCACACAGTGGTGAAAAAAAAGTCACAAAGTGGTGAACCTCGCCCCATCCTTGCTTGTGAATGACTGAGCATGTTTGGGGAAGCTCCTTTTATACCCAATAATGGTACCCACCTGTTTCCAATTAGCCTGATCACATGTGGGATGTTCCAAATAGGTGTTTGATGAGCTTTTCTCAGCTTTCTCAGTATTTTTTGCCACGTTTCCCAACTTCTACTGGACGTATTGCAGCCATGAAATTCTAGGCTAATTATTATTTGGCAAAAAAACAATTACGTTTATCAGTTTGAACATTAAATATGTTGTCTTTGTAGTGTATTCGATTGAATATGGGTTGAGAAGGATTTTCAAATTGTTGTATTTTGTTTTTATTTACATTTTACACAAATTCGCAACTTCAACCAAATCTGGTTTGTACAAATATGTCCGACCGGAAAGGGAGGCACACATCTTACGGCCTGGAGGAAGTGGGGTGTGAAGTATCTCATTTGCATTTAAAAAGACCGCACTAAAACACCTTGCTCTGAGCTGCACTTCAGAATAAGAATAAAAGAGGGACCTGTGATGCTATCAAAAAGAGGAATTCAGCATCGCTGTTCCCCTTTACAGGATATATAGACCATAACTGAATGAGTAAAACATAAAACAGAAGAATTTAAAACGTGATATGTAAGCTTTAAGGAAATGGGAAAGGTTTATGTAACGTAAAAGTATTGGGGAGGGTTTAAAAAGCTTTAATATTGTGTAATGAACCACAATGCAGCAGGAGATTCATGCACAACCGTGACTTACTATGGTTTTGCTCTGCATGATGTCCCCCGGGTCATATAATTCTGAAGGTTAACACATTACATTGCTTGGCAAAGAAAACCACTCTTCTAATTGACTTGCAATATATCTGTGCTCTCTAGCGAACAATAAGAAACATTACGGGTTGGAAATGTCAATACAATTATAGAATTCAATACAATACAATACAATACAATACAATACAATACAATACAATGCCATTTATTGTCATTTCACAACTTAGTTGTACAACGAAATTCGGATAGCTGCTCCCTTCTTAATGCAAACATACAAAATTTAAAAAAGTATAAAAGGAAGTCTGAGAATATAAGTGAAAGATCTTATTTACAGTATCAATATTATTCTAAGAATGAAGGTTAAAAAATCTTATGTTCAATGTGGGTATATGTATTGACATGAATGAAGTTTGTACAGAAAGTAAATAATAAATAGTAAATAGTTATTGCACATAGTTTTTAAAGGAGTGTGGGTGTTGTATTATAACTGGTGTTTTCTCTCAGAGTTCAGAGCGGTGATGGCTGTTGGGAAGAAACTCTTTTTCAGTCTGGTAGTCATTGTTCGAATGCCTCTGTAGCGCCTCCCAGAAGGAAGCAGTTCAAACAGCTGGGAGGCGGGATGTGTGTTGTCTTTGATGATTTTGTGAGCTCTACTAACGCACCGGTTGTTGTATATGTCCGTCAGGGAGGGGAGAGGGCAGCCGATGATCTTTTGCGCTGCTTTAACTGTCCTCTGTAGCCTCCCTCTATCTGCAGCAGTGCAGCTCCCGTACCAGGTGGTGAGGCAGTACGTCAGCAGGCTCTCAATGGAGGAATGGTAGAAGGCGAGCAGAAGCTTCCGATCCATACTGCTCTTCCTGAGGACTCTTAAGAAGTCTAGACGCTGCTGAGCCTTCTTGATGACAGCTGAGGTGTTGCGTGTCCAGGAGAGGTCATTAGGGATCTGGACTCCCAGGAATCTGATGTCCCCTCTCCACAATCTCGCTGTTGATGCATGGGGGGGGGGGGGGGGGGGTCCTTTTTTCCTTCTGAAGTCCACGATGATCTCCTTTGTTTTTTTGGTGTTCAGAGCCAGGTTATTTGCAGGGCACCAGTTCGTGAGCTTCTGGACCTCCTCCCTATAGGCTATCTTGTCACCATTCGAGATCAGCCTGACCACTGTGGTGTCATCAGCAAATTTTACAATCATGTTGTTGCCATGGGCCGGACTGCAGTCATGGGTATAAAGACAGTAGAGGAGAGGGCTCAGCACGCAGCCTTGTGGTGAACCAGTGCTCAGTGTGCGTGTAGCGGAAAGGTGGGGGCCAAGTCTCACCGTCTGGGGCCTGTTGGTGAAGAAGTCTTTGATCCAGGTGCAAGTGAGAGGGGGGAGGCCCAGAGTGTCCAGCTTCGTGACCAGAACGTTTGGGATGATAGTAATGAAAGCCGAGCTGTAGTCCACAAAGAGCATTCTCGCATAGCTCTGCTGCTGTTCCAGGTGTCTCAACACAGCATGCAGAGCTATGGTGATGCCGTCCTCCGTGGATCTGTTCGCCCGGTATGCGAACTGATGGGGGTCGAGCGTGGGGGGGAGGTAGTCCTTGATGTGTTGGAGAACCAGTCTCGAAGCACTTCATTATTACTGGGGTGAGGGCAACAGGGCGGTAGTCGTTGAGGCTGGTTGGGGTGAATTTTTTGGTATGGGGATAATTGTGGCTGACTTCAGGCAGGTAGGAATGACTGCTTGTGCCAGCGAGAGGTTAAAGATCCTGCAGAGAATCGGGGACAGCTGGTGGGCTCAGGCTCTGAGCACTTTGCCAGGTACTCCATCTGGACCAGGAGCCTTCCTGGGGTTTACTGCCTGGAGCACACGCCTCACCTCCAGCTTCTTTACAGTGAGTGGAGGGGTGCTGGGATCTGGTGTGGATGGGGGTGGGGGGAGGGCTACAGCAGGTGAGAGGCTGTGGTGATTCAAAGCAGGCAAAGAAGCAGTTGAGCTCCTCTGCCAGCGACTCACTTGGGTCTGATGTCACCTCACAGCCCCTGAAGTTGGTGATGGTCTGGATGCCCTGCCACACCTCTCGTGGTCTGTTGCTGGCGAGGTGGGACTCCATCTTCCTCATGTACTCCGCTTTGGCTTTTTCAATCCCTTTCTTCAGGTCAGCCCGAGTTGAGCTGTAAAGGGCTCTGTCGCCTGACCTGAAGGCAGAGTCACGGGCCCTGAGGAGTGAGCGGACCTGGCTGGTCATCCAGGGTTTCTGGTTGGGAAAGACCCGAATGGTTTTGTCCACACATACGGTTCCCATGCAGAATTTGATGTAGTCCAGGACTGACTCCGTGAACATGGCCAGGTCTTGGTGGTGAAATAGTTCACAGTCCGTGTTTTGAAGGCAGTTCTGGAGTTGACAGAGTGCACTTCCAGGCCAAGTTGTTACAGTCCTTATCGTGGGCCTGGATCTGCGTCTGGGAGGAGTGTATGCGGGGATGAGTAGCAAGGAGAGATGGTCTGACTGTCCAAGGTGGGGGAGGGGCAAGGCTCTGTACCCATGCTTGATGTTGGAGTACACGTGGTCCAAAGTCCTTTCCCCTCTTGTTGGGCACTTAACGTGCTGGTGAAACTGTGGGAGTAGTCTTCAGATTGTTCCTATTAAAGTCTCCTGCTATTATGTGAACACCATCAGGGTGGGCCTGCTGCTGTTCATTGATGGTGTTCAGCAGGAGAGAGAGCGCCGCGCTAGCGTTAGCATTCGGCGGGATGTAAACAGCGGTGATGATCACCACTGTTACCTCTCTCGGTAGAAAAAAGGGCCGACATCTAACAGACATGTACTCAATATTGGTGGAGCAGTGCCTCGCTATGATGCTGCTGTTGTTGCACCAGTCCTCATGCACGTAGATACAGAGCCCCCCACCTCTTTTTTTGTGGGAGTCCACAGTCCGATCCCAGTGGTGTAGCGAACGACCTGCTAGCTGCACGCTAGCATCGGGGATCTTCAGATTCAACCAGGTCTCCGTGATAATGAGGGCGCAGCAGTCACGAACATAGCAATTTCCCGCAAGTTGTAGTTCCAGATCTTACATCTTGTGGGTGAGAGATCTAGCGTTGGTGAGATACAGGCTCGGGAGGGGTGGCTTGTGCGGTTGGTTCTTTAGCCTTAGCAGGAGGCCGGACCTGCGGCCTCGCTTCTGCTTCCTCTCCCTCCTGCGCCTGCGGCGCTTTCTAGTCCCGACAACAATTCACAGAGAGTCCGGCGGTCTTGCTAGTTCGTCCGGGATGTTTTGGTTGTATTGAAATTCCCTCGAGACTGCGGTCTTATGTCGATAGCCAATGTCTACAATAGGGGTGTCCAAACTTTTTTTTGTGAGGGCCAAATACAGAAAAATAAACAAAGGGCCGGCCCACACACTAGAGGTGACATACTGACACATGAATACTGTGTATTATGAAGAACATTGCACTCAGTGGGAGCAGTGATGCTGTCCTTTGGATTGAAGGATGGCTGACATGTCAGGAGAAAGTTTGGTGGTTGAGACACGAAGGACTTCACAGAGATGGCTAGCAGTTATTCTGGTTCTCAGTCTGCTTTTGTTCTGATTGAACAGAGAAAATGTTTGTTCACATATGTATGTCGAGCTGAACAGGCTCATCATTCTTTTTGCATGGCGTCTCATCAGAAGAAACTTGGCATTATCCAAACGCTGATAGAATTCGGGGAGGGGGAGAAGCTGATGCTGACTCTTCAGAGAATCATCACATTGAATTTCAATCAGCTCTAACTGCAGACTCTCTTCCACTTCTTCTGCATCCACCAGGAAGGGGGTCGAGAACAGCTTGATTTGTTTTTCAATGGCGGAAAAATCTTGGAAACGCTGGTTGAATTCCATCATGAGAGAGGAAATCACAGACACATATTTCTCCTTTTTAACAGAAAGGTCGGCGCTTGGAAAAGCAGACTTGATTTCAGACAGCGCAGGGAAGTGTGCATTGTGTCTCAAACAGGCGGAGCTTTACGCAGAAGGCTTTCATGTGCGCATGCAGGTGTGGCACCAGCTGTTCTTTGCCTTGTAGGTTCTTGTTCAGTGTAGTCAGATGATGCGTAAGATCAACTAAAAATGCCAGGTCTGCCAGCCACAGAGGGTCACTTAACTCATGAAGAGGTCGGCCCTTCTCTTTATAAAAATGGTCGATTTCTGATCCCAGCGAAAAAAAACGCTGCAGTACAGACCCGCGGCTGAGCCAGCGCACATCAGAGTGGTAGAGTACATCCCCGTATTCAGCATCCACATCAGAGAGGAAAGCCTGAAATTCTCTGTGGTACAGTCCTCTCGCTTGAATTACGTTGACAGTTTTTACGACAGTGTTCATCACATCGCCCAGCTGGACAGTCTTGGCACACAGTGCTTCTTGGTGGATTATACAGTGCATCCTAACAGCCTCACCTCTGCTCTCTTTTACCTTGGCGCACACCAACGATACAATTCCTTTGCATTCGCCAGTCATGGCCGGAGCTCCGTCCGTTGTTACTCCACAGAGCTTGTCCCATTTAAGCCCCATCTTTTCAACTGCCTCTGACACAGCTTCAAAAATATCTTTTCCCGTCGTTGTGCCTTTTAGGCTCATCATATCAAGCAGCTCCTCCGTACAGCAAAAATTATCATCTACTCCCCGCAAAAAAATTAACTGTTGCGCGGTGTCTGTGGCATCTGTGCTCTCATCGCATGCTATTGAGTAAAAATCAAAAGCACAAGCCTTGTCTCTCAGCTGGAGTTTCACGTTCGCTGACAAGTCCTCAATTCTCCGCACCACTGTGTTTCTGGATAAGCTCACATTGTTGAAATCCGGCACTTTTTCTGGGCACATTACTTCTGTGACTTTGATGAGGCACTGCTTTATGAAATCCCCGTCTGAAAACGGTTTGCCGTGCTGGGCAATACGTTTAGCGACTTCATAACTTGCTCTTGTGGAGTTTTCCTGTGTTTTGTTGGCACGAAAAAAAAACTGCTGTTGAGCTTGCAGGCTAACTGCCATTTGCTTAACTCTCTGTGCTCGCTCAGCACCGGTGTACGATGTGTAGCTCTGATGTTTGGTCTCATAGTGCCGACGGACATTATACTCTTTCATCACAGCAACATCTTCATTACAAATCAAACAGACACACTTTCCGTTGATTTCTTTGAAGAAATACTCATTTTCCCACCGTGTTTGAAATCTTATACACTCACTCGCGATTTTGCGTTTCTTTGGTGCAGCCATTTCTGGTGACTAGCGGTAAAAGTTTTTCTTCGCTTGATTTGTTTGGCCGGATTCTCCAATCTCTGGGGCCGAAGTCACTGAGGTAGTCAAAAAACTCCTCGGTGGCAAGGCCCCGGGGGTGGATGAGATCCGCCCGGAGTTCTTAAAGGCTCTGGATGTTGTGGGGCTGTCATGGCTGACACGCCTCTACAACGTTGCGTGGACATCGGGGACAGTGCCTCTGGATTGGCAGACTGGGGTGGTGGTTCCCCTCTTTAAGAAGGGGGACCGGAGGGTGTGTTCCAATTACAGGGGAATCACACTCCTCAGCCTCCCTGGTAAGGTCTATTCAGGGGTGCTGGAGAGGAGGGTCCGTCGGGAGGTCGAACCTCGGATTCAGGAGGAGCAGTGTGGCTTTCGTCCTGGCCGTGGAACAGTGGACCAGCTCTACACCCTCGGCAGGATCCTCGAGGGTGCATGGGAGTTCGCCCAACCAGTCCACATGTGTTTTGTGGACTTGGAGAAGGCGTTCGACCGTGTCCCTCGGGAGGTTCTGTGGAGGGTGCTTCGGGAGTACGGGGTGCCGAGCCAACTGATAAGGGCGGTTCGGTCCCTGTATCACCGATGCCAGAGTCTGGTCCGCATTTCCGGCAGTAAGACGGATTCGTTCCCAGTGAGGGTTGGACTCCGCCAAGGCTGCCCTTTGTCACCGATTCTGTTCATAATTTTTATGGACAGAATTTCTAGGCGCAGCCGAGGCGTTGAGGGGGTCCGGTTTGGGGACCTCAGCATCGCGTCTCTGCTTTTTGCAGATGACGTGGTGCTGTTGGCTTCTTCAGGCCGTGATCTCCAGCTCTCGCTGGAACGATTCGCAGCCGAGTGTGAAGCGGTCGGGATGAGGGTCAGCACCTCCAAATCCGAGTCCATGGTCCTCGATCGGAAAAGGGTGGAATGCCCTCTCCGGATCGGGGATGAGATCCTGCCCCAAGTGGAGGAGTTCAAGTATCTTGGAGTCTTGTTCACGAGTGAGGGGAGGATGGAGCGTGAGATCGACAGGCGGATCGGTGCAGCGTCGGCAGTAATGCGGACCCTGTACCGGTCCGTTGTGGTGAAGAGAGAGCTGAGCCAAAAGGCAAAGCTCTCAATTTACCGGTCGATTTACGCTCCTACCCTCACCTATGGTCACGAGCTATGGGTCGTGACCGAAAGAACGAGATCTCGGATACAAGCGGCCGAAATGAGTTTTCTCCGCAGGATGTCCGGGCTCTCCCTTAGAGATAGGGTGAGAAGCTCGGTCATCCGGGAGAGACTCGGAGTAGAGTCGCTACTCCTCCACGTTGAGAGGAGCCAGATGAGGTGGCTCGGGCATCTTATCAGGATGCCTCCTGGACGCCTCCCTGGGGAGGTGTTCCGGGCATGTCCCACCGGTAGGAGACCCCGGGGACGACCCAGGACGCGCTGGAGAGACTATGTCTCTCAGCTGGCCTGGGAACGCCTTGGGATCCCCCGGGATGAGCTGGATGAAGTGGCTGGGGAGAGGGAAGTCTGGGAGTCCCTCCTAAAGCTGCTGCCCCCGCGACCCGACCCCGGATAAGCGGAAGAAGATGGATGGATGGATGGGTGGATGGATTTGTTTGGCGGGCTCTATTTAGTGTTGAAACTGAGAAGTGCAACAAAGTTGAGCTCAAGCTTCTTGTGCGGGCCATATTCAATTATGTTTTCTGAATTTGCTGCGGGTTAATAAAAACTGGACCGCGGGCCGCAGTTGGCCCGCGGGCCGTAGTTTGGACACCCCTGGTCTACAAGGTCCTGTCGGCTGTAGTTGTGTGCCGCCGAAGCAAAAATACAAAAAGTCCACAAATAGACACATAGAAAACGCAAAAACAAACACTGAAGGGGAGAGCCGTGAGCCGCAGCGTCTGAGCGCGCCGCCATCTTGGTTATGTTTAAATTTCTGAATAATACATATATCGTTTCTACTTAGTGGAGTTTTGTTTTTCACGGTAGGTTCTGGAACGCATCTCCTGCAAAAAATTAGGGATCACTGTAGATGTCTTCAGGTCGCAACTAATTATATACATGTGAAGTTTCAGATTTTTTGGGCCATAAGCCATCGGAGTTATTAGGCATTGGCACTTGTGCAGAGAAGGAAAAATAAAATGCAAAATTTGATGCATTGCCCCATCATATTGTATTTCAAAAACTCAAAACATGTTTTTCCAATTGTTATTGAAATTGCAATTATTCTTAGATGGTACAACCCTACGGGAACCCTGATAAGGATTTCTACAGAAATAATAGGGACATTGCAGCTGTTACTGCTTGGTTTTTAAGACTAATAAGATTCATTTTGAATTAAAAAAATAAAATATAACGTGCTGCATCCTAACACTCCCGCAGTGCCTCCATTGTGTCCTTACCGTAATTTCCGGACTATAAGTTGCGGTTTTTTTCATAGTTTGGGTGGGGGGGCGACTTATACTCAGGAGCGACTTATATGTTTTTTTTTCACAAATTTTTACTTGATCATTAAGACATCACTTACAAGTATAGTTGACCACTTCCCATGTTATTTTTAGTATAGTTGATCACTTCACATGCTTTTATATCTTTATCTTGAACATATTCAAAACATACCGTAATTTCCGGACTATAAGTCGCGTTTTTTTTCATAGTTTGGGTGGGGGGGCGACTTATACTCAGGAGCGACTTATATATGTTTTTTTTCCACAAATTTTTACTTGATCATAAGACATCACTCACTTACAAGTATAGTTGACCACTTCCCATGTTATTTTTAGTATAGTTGATCACTTCACATGCTTTTATATCTTTATCTTGAACATATTCAAACATAAAAAATAGAGAAAACATCAAATAAAGCAATTAACACTTTAAAGCACCATATCCAAGTCCACTGTCTGCTGTATGTACACTTGCTCCATTTTTGCTCCTCTTATATTTATTATTATTTATTATTATTTGTTTATTTATCATTTATTCAACACTCTTATTTATTCATTGTTTGTGCCTGCTTGGTTTTTTTTTTTGTGTTGCTTGTATGCATATGTGTACTATCTCACCGAGGGATAGTGGGAACGTAATTTCAATCTCTTTGTGTGTCTTACTGGACTGGATGAGGGCGCTCTAAATTTCACCGTTGGCCGTGACTCATCAACTGGGTGGGCTTAAGAAAAATGGCACCAAAAAGAAACTCATATTTTGCAGGTTACAAACTTCAAGTTGTAAAATATACAGCTGAAAACAGTAATCGAGTAGCAGAAAGAAAGTTTGGCGAACCATGATGTACCAATGGATTACTATTTCAAGTGACGTCAGTGGCACGGCGCGGCGCGGCGGACATAAAGGACAAACGTACCCACGTAAGGACTACCGGCATCATTAGCGGTGATCATTTCTAAGTGACACGAAGGACAAATATTTTGAAGGAATTAAGGATTTAGAGTGACATAGAAGGTTTGAAAAACTATTATGGCTTTTACGCACGCCCGGTCCTACTCTACTGAGTCGGGGGCCGGCGCTCGGCCGAGTGGCTGTCCGCGAACGGTGCATGGGGCTCAGACATGGCCATTACGAATGCCCGGTCCTATGCCATGGAGCTCTCGTGTCTGGATAGTCCACGCCGCCACATGCTTGGAAGTTTGTTTTGTTTAATAAAGAGCCGTTTACCAAACCCACGTCTATCCTTGTACTTTGTTAACGCTACAATATAGTAGTTATATACTAGATCTGTGGAACAAAGACGAGGCTTACGTCAGGGCGCACGCGCGGCGATGTTGACAAAGAACGAGGAATTTGATCGATGGATTTAATGGATTTAAAGTGCACGAATGGTTTGATAATATTATTGGCTTATATTATAGTTATTTGAAATATAGTTTATCTATCATTATATGAGCCTGTGGAATATTTTGAAGTGCAAGCGCACTCAGCTGCGCGCACCCATTGTTGACAAAGAACGATCGATGGATTTAAAGGGCTAGAGACATCCCTTTTTTTTTTTTCAATTAGAACGGAATTTGATAGAATGTATAAAGTGAACACATTTGCCGCATTGGAAATTAAAAATGGACACCGATTACTAAGAATAAAGCTGAAATGAAATGCCAGTTTATCGATCGGGTCCCGCACGAAGCCAAACTGGCGGCGCCATTACTGTGACGTCACAAGTTGTACATCTGGATGTCAACAAACCCAAACAACAAGGCAGATGATAGCGACAGCTCCGTTTCTAGCGGCAATATTAGCATCATTTTATCTGATTCATAAACCTCTTTTGACGCAGAATATGATGAATCTAGCAGTTCACTTGGGCTGAGCTGAGCACATTTTCTGAATTGTGCCCCTCCCGTCACTCTGGTTAGGTTGGCATAGTAAAAAGTGCTCTTGGGGGCTTTAGAGTGCCGAGTTGATCTCGGCACATGAAGACATGACCACCTGCAACGTTTGGTTTAGGTTTTAAAAGCATTTTTAATTTTATTGCTTAAATCGTATTTTCTCGACGAGCTGAGCACGTTTTCTGAATTGTGCCTCTCCCGTCACTGTGGTTAGGTTGGCATAGTAAAAAGAGTAGAGTGCCGAGTTGACCACTGCGAATGAAGAAATGAACATCTGCAGCGTTTGGTTTAGGTTTTAGGCGCATTTTTAATTTTATTTCTTAAATCGCATTTTTTCGACGAGCTGAGCACGTTTTCTGAATTGTGCCCCTCCCGTCACGCTTCGACATACTTTTCAAAGTCAAAGTCTCAAAGTCTCCTTTATTGTCAATTCCTCCGCATGAGGTCGAAATTACGTTTCTCACTATCCCAGGGTGACAAGACAGCGTTCACAACGCACATACAAGTAAACAACACAGGAAAAATAAAACAAGAAGATGAACAATAAGAGTGATAGCACGCTAGCCGCTCCCGATGCACAGCAGAGTCCGGAAAGATTACAGTCAACCAGGCCACTGTGAACACGAGCACACAGCAGGCACGCACTGTCCGGTTCGTGGATCCTATCAGGCGAACTCAACCCATCTTGTCGTCCCGCGAACGAACGTACGCCAGGATAATGGAAGGCACGGCTAGGCGAGCTGGGTTGGCCGCAAACCTGGCCCGACGTCTCCGCGCTGGCCCCTCTTCTCTTTTTGTTTACATTCACTGAAGCTAAACGCGTACAACTTGAGACGTCATGAGACGTCACTTCCGGCTGGCGGCTCGGTGCAGTCAAACTCGTTTGTGCGGCAAATTTAAATTATATTTTTCAGAGCAACAGCTTCCTTTTCGTTGTTTCGAGCGTCAATTTATATTTATAAGCCCATAAGCTAACTAAAACCGATTTATACATATACCGGTGTCTCCAGACCTTTAATGAATTGGAGTGACACCGATGGTTTTATAAACATGTTATTCATGTAATAGTTGTCCTTAATCACTCTATATGTTACGTCAGGCCCGTTCTCAGCTCTTTGTTTGTGTTTGTCACGTTAGCATACCTATCGTTTAGCCTGTTGTTGCTATTTAATGAATTAGAGTGACACCGATGGTTTTATAAACATGTTATTCATGTAATAGTTGTCCTTAATCACTGTATATGTTACGTCAGGCCCGTTCTCAGCTCTTTGTTTGTGTTTGTCACGTTAGCATACCTATCGTTTCGCCTGTTGTTGCTATCGTTTAGCCTGTTGTTGCCCGTTCATGACTGTTTTTGGTGTGGGACTTTGTCGAATAAATTGCCCCCAAAATGCAACTTATACTCCGGAGCGACTTATGTTTTTTTTCACTTTTGGGGGCATTTTATGGCTGGTGCGACTTATACTCCGGAGCGACTTATAGTCCGGAAAATACGGTAAAAAATAGAGAAAACATCAAATAAAGCAATTAACACTTTAAAGCACCATATCCAAGTCCACTGTCTGCTGTATGTACTGCTGTTGCTCCATTTTTGCTCCTATTATATTTATTATTATTATCTATTATTATTTGTTTATTTATCATTTATTCAACACTTATTTATTCATTGTTTGTGCCTTTTTGGGTTTTTTTTGTGTTGCTTGTATGCATATGTGTACTATCTCACCAAGGGATAGTGGAAACGTAATTTCAATCTCTTTGTGTCTTAGTATATAAAAAAAAAAAATGAACGATAAAGCAGACTTTGACTTTGATAAAACAACCAAAAAAATTTATATTTTCAGACGAAACTGGATGAGGGCGCTCTAAATTTCACCGTTGGCCGTGACTCATCAACTGGGTGGGCTTAAGAAAAATGGCACCAAAAAGAAACTCATATTTTGCAGGTTACAAACTTCAAGTTGTAAAATATGCAGCTGAAAACAGTAATCGAGCAGCAGAAAGAAAGTTTGGAGAACCGTGATGTACCAATGGATTACTATTTCAAGTGACGTCAGTAGCGCGGCGCGGCGGTTGTTTACATACAAACGTGCCCACATAAGGACTACCGGCATCATTAGCGGTGATCATTTCTAAGTGACACGGAGGACAAAGAGTTTGAAGGAATTAAGTATTTGGAGTGACATAGAAGGTTTGAAAAACTATTATGGCTTTTACGCACGCCCGGTCCTACTCTACTGAGTCGGGGGCCGGCGCTCGGCCGAGTGGTTGTCCGCGAACGGTGCGTGGGGCTCGGACATGGCCATTACGCACGCCTGGTCTGTCAGGAAGTCCACGCCGCCACACGCTTGGAAGTTTGTTTTGTTTAATAAAGAGCCGTTTACCAAACCCACGTCTATCCTTGTACTTTTTTAACGCTACAATATAGTTATATAGTAGATCTGTGGAATAAAGACGAGGCTGACGTCAGGGCGCACGTGCGGCGATGTTGACAAAGGACGAGGAATTTGATCGATGGATTTAATGGAATTAAAGTGCACGGATGGTTTGATAATATTATTTGCTTGTATTATAGTTATTTGAAATATAGTTTATCTATCGTTATATGAGCCTGTGGAATATTTTGAAGTGCAAGCGCCCTCAGCCGTGCGCACCCACTGTTGACAAAGAACGATCGATGGATTTAATGAATTGGAGTGACACCGATGTTATTCATGTAATAGTTGTCCTTAATCACTCTATATGTTACGTCAGGCCCGTTCTCAGCTCTTTGTTTGTGTTTGTCACGTTAGCATACCTATCGTTTAGCCTGTTGTTGCTATTTAATGAATTGGAGTGACACCGATGGTTTTATAAACATGTTATTCATGTAATAGTTGTCCTTAATCACTCTATATGTTACGTCAGGCCCGTTCTCAGCTCTTTGTTTGAGTTTGTCACGTTAGCATACCTATCGTTTAGCCTGTTGTTGCTATTTAATGAATTGGAGTGACACCGATGGTTTTATAAAAATGTTATTCATGTAATAGTTGTCCTTAATCACTCTATATGTTACGTCTGGCCCGTTCTCAGCTCTTTGTTTGTGTTTGTCACGTTAGCATACCTATCGTTTAGCCTGTTGTTGCTATCGTTCAGCCTGTTGTTGCTCGTTCATGACTGTTTTTGGTGTGGGATTTTGTCGAATAAATTGCCCCCAAAATGCGACTTATACTCCGGAGCGACTTATATATGTTTTTTTTCACTTTTTGGGGCATTTTACGGCTGGTGCGACTTATACTCCGGAGCGACTTATAGTCCGGAAAATACGGTAATTCAAAATGACAAGAATAACCTACCTGTAGGTTTCAGTTCTGAACACATCTGCTCTGCCAAGAGTTTAACACACTGAGAGCCATCACCCATTTTGTCTGGTTTCCACCCTTGAAGGAGTCCTTTATAGACTAGAATATGAATGATGGCAGAGATCAGGTCCTGTAAGAACTATGAAAAGACAACATATCTAAGATGAATATGAAAACAATTCTATTTTTATTTCTTTCCCTTACCTCTGTTAGTTGCTCAGAGGTGACAACCTTAGAGCACGCTCTTTTCCGGCACATAGCCATAACAAGAGGAGCCCGTTCTTCTGCAGTACCCTTTAGGGTGTCTGCAAGGAAGATGACTAATTGCTCGCGACACACTCCTGAAGTGGGGGACGTACTGACTTTGCCAGCTGCTGTGGTTCCAAAGTCAATACTACACATGCATTGGTATGACCTCCTTATCATTGATTCTGATGCCAGCATGCACATGGAGGCCTGGGAACACAGAATGATCAGATATTGCATGTGGAATATACATTTTTTTAATCATTATTATTAATGCAATACTAAGATGACTTGGCCTTAGAAAAACATTTAGTTTTGGTAAATAGCTATAAAGATCAACAAAATGTGTTTATCTGTTTCTCATGTATAATACTACCTGCAGCATCTCAAAGGTCAGTGTGTTTCCTGCTTGTGTTTTCTTTTGGGCTTTTTCAGGAATCACAGTAAGGCGATCAAACACTCCTTCAATCACTGGCCGATCTTCGGGACGGAAGCGGGACAGTCGCTTCTGCACCACCACACACTCAGTGTTGCCCATGGTACGTCACATTTGTGGCATTCCTGGGTAGACAAACATTTTAGGTGAATTTCATTCCACTATTTACAAACTCCTTTGTCCTCGTTCCTCTGTTTACATGTTACATTATTTAACCAGATTCTATCGAGACTACTCAAAAAGATGAGCGAGAAAGAGTAAGCGTTTGGATCAACAAGTAGTGAATCTCATTACATTACTTGTAAGAACATCTGACCTCATATTATTTCTTTGCTATTGCGATAAGATTCTTCATGTCTCCGTAAATTATATAAAGGCAGTTCACGTCAGATGACGCATCTGAGGAAGACTGGAGACAATCAAAACTGTCCGCAGGTAATATCTAAAAATGTTTCACTTGTGTGAACAAAAGGACTGCCTTATATGATTTCTTTGCTGCTTTAACTGCCAAAACTGGAATCCACTGTCTCCCTGTTCTGAGTGTTTACCCGTTTTCCCTCACCATGTGATCTATGAACTACGTAGTTGAGCATCATTTCCATATGAACAAGGCTTGATGTTGGTAGGAAAAGCACACTGTTCCCATAGTCCTATGTTGCTCAGGTTCCTGAGCTCGCCCAGCCACTGCTTTAGCTGTGCCTACCGACTATTTAGGATGAAACGAGACCTCTGTGGGGGAGCACCGTCTGAGGCTTTTTATTGGCTTTTCACAGATTGTTGGTATTGGTTTATCATTTATGAGCAGTCTCTCATTAGCTACGTTTACATGGACTCGTTTATTTGGATTAAACACCTGATTGGAATAAAAAATGCTTCTTGGACACACCTGAGTTTGGATTTTCTGACACAATCAAGCCCCCATTCTGATCAAGATTTTATTCGGAACTTGTTTGATTGATAATCCGATCGGCTTGCACGACAACACTTATTCTGAAATTTTGTAACAAACTGGCGGCACGGTGACACACGGGCTAGCACATCTGCCTCACAGTTCAGAGGTTGCAGTTTGAAGTCTACCTTTGGTCCTCCCTGTGTGGAGTTTGCATGTTTTCCTCGTGCCTGTGAGGGTTTTCCCCGGGGACTCCGGTTTACTCCCACATCCCAAAAGCATGCTTGGTAGGTCGATTGAGCACTCCAAATTGCCCCTGCGATTAGCTGGCAACCAGTTCCGCCTGCTGCCCATTGATTGCTGGGATAGGCTCCAGCATGCTCGCGACCCCTGTGGGGACAACCGGTACGGATGATGGATGGATGGATGAATGGATGGATGGATGGATGGATGGATGGATGGATGGATGGATGGATGGATGGATGGATGGACGGACGGACGGACGGACGGACAGACGGATGGTAACGAACCGTGTTTACCACGCATGTCTGTGACGTCAGTATACGTGTTTGTTATTCGTGGAGGCTATTTTGAAGCAGACCGAGCAAAAGACATGGCTGGTGAAAGACTGAACTGGTCTGGAACATTGCAGGAAGTGCTACGGCTTCTGTTTCTCCTACTAGTATTTTCAGTATATTTGGTCGATATGCGCATGTCAAAATAGTTTGCTCCGATCTTATGTATAATGTATGAACATGCAAGTCCGAATCAGATCAAGGTTTTTAGTGTCCATGAAAACAATGCATATCATAATTTTGATCCCAACTGATAGGATTAAAGAAATTTTGTCTATTGCTATTCCGTAGCTATTGATGAGGTGGTCTTTGATAATGGAAATGCTGCTTTGTGTGGGTTAGGGGTCACCAGCTTTATTGAAAGTGATAGCTACATCTTGTGTGATTCAGCTCAGTGGCCTAGTAGTAGAGTGTTCGCCCTGAGACTGGAAGGTTGTGGGTTCTAAACCACGGCCGGGTCATACCAAAGACTATAAAAATGGGACCCATTGCCTCCCTGCTTGACACTCAGCATTAAGGGTTGGAATTGGGGGGTTAGATCACCAAATGATTCCCAAGCGCGGCACCGCTGCTGCTCACTGCTCCCCTCTCCCCCAGGGGATGGATCAAAATCACATGGGGATGGGTTAAATGCAGAGGACAAATTTCACCACACCCAGATGTGTGTGTGACGATGATCATTGGGACTTTGGGACTTTTGACTTTAACTTCATGCAAAGTACTACAAATTTGATACACATTTGATATAACAAATATGCTCAAGTTCCCTTGAATAATATATAGGGTAATTATAAGTAATTAATAATATTCATTTTCAAACATTGATCATGATAATGATGTCCCACAATAATTAACACTCCTACACACGCACACAACACTCGGGCAACATTTGTATTTAGTAATGATAATTTCTACAACAATGCTAGGAAATCTGCCCCGTAGCATAATCATATGTCAATATTTTTGGATAAGAAGGAGGGGGGGGGGGGGGGGGGACAATTTTTAGAACACACATTGATGTTTTTTGTTGGGTATTTTTTTTCGCTCACTTCTTCAACCATCCGGTTGAGGTATTTGTGATAGTATCAATTGCTCTTTTAAAAATGGTGCTTTTTTTTCTTGAATTTTAAAAACATTTAAATATGAGTTCGACAAATATGCTATATAAAATACTGAAATACAGCTAATACAAAAATTACAACACGTAAGCACTTAAGATGAGACCTCCTGCTCCTATTACCACCACACCATTTTTTATTCACTGGCTGGATTCAAAATACAACAACAGAATTAACTTCCTTACCTGAAGCCGATCGTAAATGAGACAAAAAAGCGCCTGAGACGACTCAGATAATATTGATGGAACAACGTTTGCCTCACAGTGGACTAAATAAGACACATACTTCCGGACACTGCGGCACATGATACAAATACTAGCCAGTCATTTGTCAGATGACGACAATCTTTTTCGTGATTGGTCACTGAGGACGGTAGGCGGGATAAATGATGATTATTTTCATTATTATTACTTTTCAAAATGAAACGGGTGAAACAGAAAATGCCTTTGTAAATGGTCTGTGTCCCTTGTGAAAATGTATTACGTTTGGAAAGAGATATTTGAAAAAAATAGAAAAACGACATGATTTCTTTTTGAAAATTAAATCCCCAGAATTGAAACACAGAATGGTTGATTTTCTTTTTTGCTCCCTGAAACGAGTAAGGAAAAGTCTAATAATAGGTATATTACAATAATAATAATAATAATAATAATAATAATAATAATAATAATAATAACAATAATAATAATAATGCAGCTACCGGAATGGTCATAGACAGCATTTCTCAGACTGACCAAGAGATGGCGACAACGTAGCGCCTGAAAACGATAGCGTGATAAACAGTAACATTAGCACTTATATGATAGGACTGTATTAAAAAAAAAACTCAGAAGTGATTTAACGGTATTTTGGAACAGAGTGGCTGTGAACAGGCTGAATACGTCACAGAGGGAAGCAATCACAATTTCCCAGTTGGAAAATCATTGAACAGACTATCGCTTAAAGCAGGGGTATTTAGGAGATGACATATCAACACCCCCACTTGTTTCTTAATTGACACACAAACATACAGTATACAGTGCACATTTCAATTACCCAAGTCCGTAGATCAGTTACCAAATAGAAAACATACAAATTTCTCCATCCTGACTTTAGCAACTGGCTTAGTAAAAACATCGGCCACCATATCATCCGTAGGGCAATAAAGAAGAAGAATTTTGCCTTCTGAAATAACAGAGCGAACAAAATGGTATCTGATGTCAATATGTTTGCATCGCTGTCGACACACAGGGTTCTTGGAGAGAGCAATAGCACCTGATTGTCCTCAAAAACAGTCACAGGTATAAAGTTCAAAGTATTGTCCATTCCTTTCAATAGGTTCACCAGATATAAGCTTTCTTGAGTTGTTGCAGACAGAGCCATGTATTCGGCCTCACATGTAGATAAGGCGACTGTGGGCTGTTTCTTAGATTTCACGGAAACAATAGCCCCAGCCTCAGACAAACTAAAGCAGTAACCAGTAACACTGCGCCGGTCATTCTGGTCAGCTGCCCAGTCTGCATCACTATAGGCAACAAGCTTCAAGTTTACATTTTGCTTTTTATAGCACAACTCCTGGTTCAGAGTGCATTTCAAACATCTCAGAACATGTTTAGCTGCCACCCAGTGCTGTTCTTTAAGTTCAGACAAGTATTGGGATAATTTACCAACAACAAAACTTAGATCTGGTCGAGTAGATGTTATTACATAAATCAAACTTCCAACCACTTCACGATATTTTACAGCATCAGTAGGCAGATCATCATTGTAAAATGTAAATTTAAATGTAAATCTTGTCAAACCTGCCATGAATTTTTGTGATATACCTCTTTTGATTCATTTTGACTTCCGCTTTTGTCTGGGTAAAATCATTGCCAAGGAAATGTTTTAGTTTCCCAAGATCTTTAATTTTGAATTTGTACCCTAACATTTCGTTCACTTCACAACATTACTCACTGCAAGAAAATTGTCAACCCAAATAATCAACAGGATTCTGTCATTTTCAACATTTTTACAGTAAACACAATAGTCAGCAATATTTTGAACAAAACCATTTTCAATAAGGAAATCGTGTAACATCCTATTCCAGTTTCGTCCTGACTGTTTCAAACCATACAGTGACTTATTGAGCTTACACACTAGTTTCTCTCCTGTTTTAGATTTAACCTCAAACACTTCAGGCTGCTCCATGTAAATCACACAGTCTATAGAGCAGGGGTGGGCAATTAATTTTTACAAGGGGCCACATGAAAAACCTGAGTTGTGTCAGAGGGCCACACCTACGATAACTTAAACCTGCTCAATTCTCTTCCATTGTAAAATGCACTAAATTATTTATTTTAAATAGTTGGTACTGGTAATTAAAAGAATACAATTATTCTGTTTATATTTATATTAAGCTATGTGAAATTGTGGTGTATAGGTCAAATAAAAAAACAATCATTAATCAGTACAATTTATTCTTAACTTCTTTAACTTTTCCTCAAATGACAAAGCCGCTGCATCTCTGGGTGTGAAGTTTGATAAAAAGTCCTTGTTGGGCTTGCAGTTTTGCTAGCAACACATCAGCCTCTGATGCGCTCTGTTTATCAGACAGATGTATTTTTTCTCATGCTTGGTCGTGTAGTGGCGACTCAAATTATATTCTTTAAACCAGTGGTCCTTAACCTGGGTTCAATCGAACCCTAGGGGTTCGGTGAGTTGGCTTCAGGGGTTCGGTCGAGCTGGTATGTCATTGCCCCGCCTTCGCCCCGCTCCACCGTCCGCGGATGGCCGAGCAGCAGTAGTAGTAGTAGAGTTTGGAGATGCAATCCACTTCTTGAAACTGTTTTTTCGTTCCTCAAATTGTACCTTTCCTCTCAGTTCCAACTGGGTAATCGGCAGCAAATTTAGCATGCTTTAGCTGAAAATTCAAAAATCCAAATTGCTCTTCTTGTTATATTTGACAACTTCTCATTGCAAATCGAACATTCAGGCAATCCTTCAGCATTGGCAATGACAGCAAATAGTTGAGACCATATTTTCTTGAACCCTCTGTTCTCATCAGCAATCGTTCTCTTTTTGCCTTTTGAATTCATGGCCCGTCACTCACACACGTTTGTTTACAACTTGCCTGTGCTGTGTCGCTTGCCATGACTCAATTTTGCGCCATTCTGAAATTCTGTATTTTTAATATATTTATAACTACATACATTTTCTACAGCATAAGAATGTATGTGTCATGAATACAATCTAAAAAATCATATTTAAAAAGACAAAACAAAATAAAAAAACAACATATTTTTCCATTTTCACGCATTTTTGCAAGAGCCCCAGGGAGCCGCTAGGGGTGTGCTAAAGAGCCGCATGTAGCTCTGGAGCCGCAGGTTACCGACCTCTGGCTTAAAGTGTCCAAAAAAAGCTATCAATTGGCACCAAAGTTTATATGGACATCTATACTTATGACTACTTCAACATATCACAAGGATTAGCCTCACAGAAGTAAAAATATCTTTCTCCATATGTGTAGTAAGCAGTTGCAAAATTTAGCAAGGGGCATTTAGCAAATTTCAGCTGTTTGCTGTTTGTTGAACAGCTGGACGCGTTAATTGACGCGCATCACAACTTTGCATCCTGACTACTTAATACGTGTTTGTAGTAGAAATCTGAACAAATCTGACTTATATTTATTTAGCATGCTTAGTAGAAGAACAAAGACAAAAACGTATTTACATTAGTTGTGTGCAAGATACACTAGTTTATACCTAGAACAGCTAGATGCGTCAATTGACGTAATTGAACATTATAGCATGCACAGTATGGTTATCCATGTAACAAAGTTATTTCACAAGCATATCAGTCACACACTTGCATGTTTGTGCTTGTCCCTAATATTAGACAGCCTTATCTTTGCAGGCGATACAACTTTTAGCCATACATTTTCCACATAAGGGACGTTTGCAAACATCACAGACGGGTACTGTTCTGTTGCAGCTACACCCTACTTTTATCTGACAAGTCACTCTAGTTCAGTGGTTCTTAACCTGGGTTCAATTGAACCCTAGGGGTTCGGTGAGTCGGCTTCAGGGGTTCGGCAGAGCTGGTATGTCATTGCCCCGCCCCCGCCCCGCCCCCTCCACTCTCTGCAGTCGCTTGCGGTCCGCAGCAGTACAGCTGCCGTACCACACGGAGATGCAGCTGGTCATGATGCTCTGGATGCAACAGCTGTAGGAGTTGCTGAGGATCTTGGGGGACATTCCAAACTTCCTCAGCCTCCTCAGGAAATACAGCCGCTGTTGAGCCTTTTTGACCAGCTGTGTGATGTTGAGTGTTCAGGTGAGGTCATCACTGAGATGGACACCCAGGTATTTGAAGCTGCTCACCCTCTCAACTTTAAGCTGTCCAATGAAAAGTGGCTGGTGAGGTCCCCTATTCTTCCTCACGTCCACTATCATCTCCTTCGTTTTGTCCGTGTTGAGGGTGAGGTTGTTTTCTTCACACCATGACACTAGGCTGTCCACCTCCCTCCTGTAGCCTGCCTCGTCTCCGCCAGTGATGCATCCAATCACTGTGGTGTCGTCTGCGAACTTCAGGATGATGTTGTCTTTGTGGGAGGCAACGCAGTCATGGGTGAACAGGGTGTAGAGCAGGGGTCCTCAGGGGCCGCATTCCTACATGTTTTCCAAGTTTCCCTTGTTAAACACACCTCCATAAGCGTCATCACTACATGTGTCCCCAAACTGTTAACTCTCTGCTCATCCTTTCCAAGATATGGCTTCACACCGAGGCAGTACTTTGTTCCAACTTCAGCTATGACCCAAAACTTGATTCCAAACTTGTCGGGTTTATTTGGCATATATTGAGTGAACCTACAGTGAGTTTCGGTTGTAAAGAGCTGTTCATCCATTGTTAGTGAATCCTGCGGAATATATGCCTTCTGACTGTTCTCAACAAATCTGTCCAAAACTCATGACATCAAACAAAACTTGTCTTTCTTGACCCTCTCTCCACGAGTGGAACGCACATCAAAACGGATGTACTTTTTTATTTTTCTGAATCGGTCACGAGGCATTGCTTGATGAAATGCTTGGCATCCATATTTTTCTGACCACAGCAAATCTAATGGAAAGTTATTCATAGGCATTCACACACCCTCTCAAGTACAGCAACCCAATAAATGCATCAAGGTCATCATCTGATATAGTCCACAACGGATCAGACGTGCGACGAGTTGAGTCATGCCTTCATCAACAAGTAGTCTGAATACATCAACAGGTTTTCTGACAGTTCTGGTGTCATTTGTAGGACCTGCTTTTGCTGTAAATACGTTCTGTACCTGCATTCATCCAAGGGGTGCTGTTACTCCTAAAATCTCCCACTCTGTTCCATCTTTGCTGCTAACCTTACATCCCAGCCTACTTTCATTGTGTGGAGCACAAACTGGAGCAGCAACCCCTTTTATAGCATCCCCTTCTTCTATATGAGAGGATGCCTCCTCCACTTCTATAGCATCCCCCTCTATATGAGGGTGTTGCCTCCACTTCTACCGCGTCCTGTTTTTCTATGTCTCATGTGACGTCATTAGAGCTCGAAGATGTTACTGCATATAAGTCAAAGAAAAAGTCAAAGTCTGCTTTATTGTCGATTTCTTCACATGCCAAGACACACAAAGAGATTGAAATTACGTTCCCACTATCCCACGGTGACAAGACAAAGTTCACAATGTACATACCAGTAAACAACACAAGAAAATAAAACAAGAAGGCACAATCAATGAATAAATAAGAGTGATGAATAAATAATGAATAAACAAATAACACAATAAATAAGTACAGGACGCTACGCAGAAGGGGGAAGAGAGTTCAGGATCCTAACAGGCTGGAGAATGAAGCTGTTGGTGAGTATGGCGGTGCGGGAGCGCAGGCTCCTGTACCTCTTCCCAGAGGGCAGAAGATCAAACAAAGAGTGAGCGGGGTGACTCACATCACTCACAATCGTGGTCGTCTTGCGGACGAGATGGGAGGTGTAAATGCCCTTCAGGGAGGGGAGTGAAGCACCAATAATCTTACCAGCCGTGTTCACTATGCGCTGCAGGGCCTTCATGTTGTATTCAGTGCAACTACCACCCCAGACAGCGATACAACTGGAGAGGGCGCTCTCAATGGTGCCACGGTAGAATGTAGTCATGACGGCCAGAGGAACACTAGCTCGCCTGAGTTTCCGCAGGAAGTACAGGCGGCGCTGAGCTTTCTTCGCCAGTGACGCGTCACTTCAGCAAACTTCACTATGCGGTTGTCGCTGTAGGACGCAGTGCAGTCATGCATCAGCAGGGTGAAGAGCAGCGGACTGAGCACACAGCCTTGGGGGGCCCCGTGCTCAGCATGATTCTGGCGGAGATTTTGTCGCCAACACGTACCACCTGAGGCCTCTGACAGAGGAAGTTTAGTAGCCAGTTGCAGAGGTAGGTACTGAGGCCGAGCTTGTCTAGTTTGCAGACTATTCTTTGTGGCACAATGGTGTTGAAGGCAGAACTGAAGTCCACAAACACCAATCTCATATACGAGTCCCTACTCTCCAGGTGGGAGAGGGCCGAGTGGAGGACAGAACAGATGGCATCTTCAGAGGACCGTTTGGCTCGGTATGCAAATTGGAAGGGGTCTATGGTGGGGGGGGGAGAGAATGGATCTGATGTGCTCGGTGAGAAGCCGCTCAAAGCATTTGATGATGATGGGAGTCAGTGCCACGGGGCGGTAGTCATTGAAGCAGGACGGAGCAGGCTTCTTCAGCACAGGTACGATGGTGGCAGCCTTGAAACACGAAGGGACGATGGCCTGCTGTAGGGAAATGTTAAAGATGTCCTTGAAGACACCCGTCAGCTCCTCAGCACAGTCCTTCAGCGCTCGACCTGGGATGTTGTCAGGGCCCGCCACCTTACGGGTGTTGATGGCCGGAAGCGCCCTCCTTACGCTGTCGGCAGAGAGGCACAGGGGCTGCTCGTGTGGAGGGGGAGTGGTCTTCAGCGGGCAAGTGCTTTTCTGAGCGTCGAAGCGAGCAAAGAAGCGGTTAAGATCGTTGAGCAGACGGACGTCGCCCTCACAGCTGTGCGGCGCGGGCCTGTAGTCCGTGATGGTCTGAATGCCCTGCCAAAGGCTCCGTGCGTCCCTGCTGTCCTTGAAGTGGGCGGGAATCTTGCAAGAGAACGCCCTTTTCGCTTCCTTGATGCCCCGGGACAGGTCGGCCCTCGCTGCCCTCATGCCAGCCACATCCCCCGGCTCTGAAGGCTTTGTGCCTGGCCCTCAGCAGCCTGAGGACAGCCCCCGTCAGCCATGGCTTCCAGTTAGCCCGAGTGCCGATGGATTTCGAGTGAGTCACATTATCAATGCACTCTATGATGTAAGCGGAAACAGAGTCAGTATACTCCTCTCTGTCTGTCCGATCGTTGCAAGTGGCCGCCCGCTTAAACATGTCCCAGTCAGTAGTGCCAAAGCAGTCTCGAAGCGCATCAGAGGCACCCTCAGGCCACACCCGAACCCGCTTGCGTACCGGCCTGGATGCCTTCACCCTTTGTCTGTATGCGGGCAAAAGCATAACAGTGAGATGGTCAGAAAGTCCAAGATGGGGGAGGGGGTCGGCCTTGAAAGCTTCTTTATGTGTAGAGTAGACCAGGTCCAGGAATGCTGGTGAAGCCTCGGAAAAACAGACTTCAGGTTAGCATAATTAAAGTCCCCACCGAAGATGGTGAAACAGAGCAGGTTTCTTCGGCACAGGTACGATGGTGGCAGCCTTGAAACAGGAAGGGACGATGGCCTGCTGCATGGAAATGTTAAAGATGTCCGTGAAGACACCCATCAGCTCCCCAGCGCAGTCCATCAGCGCTCGACCTGGGATGTTGTCAGGTCAGGCTTGGTCCAGCGCTTTGCTAATTGGTGTGGCTCCAACCACCTGCACCTCAACACCAAGGAAATGGTGGTGGACTTCAGAAGGCCCAGGCCTTGTCCTGAGCCTGTCAACGGGGACTGTGGATATAGTGCAGACCTGTAAATATCTTGGAGTGTTGTTGGACTACAAACTCGACTGGTCTGCTCATGTGGCCACTATGTATATGCAAAAAAGGACTGTACTTCTTCAGGCGGTTGGCATACTTCGATGTCTGCAGGGTGATGCTGGGGATGTTTTATGGCTCTGTTGTGGCGAGTGCCCTATTTGCTGTGGCGAACTGGGGAGGGGGGAGGCAGGAAGAGGGATGCCTCCCGCCTGGACAAACTAGTAAGGAAGGCGGCTTCTGTTGTGGGCACGGAGCTACCTGATATGGCGTCTGTGGCAGATCAGCGGGTGTTGGCTCGGGTGCTTTCCTTCAAAGACAACCCCGAACACCCAATGCACAGCACCATCAGTGGGCGGATGAGCAGATTCAGTGAGAGTCATGGAGAGTCTGTCAGTCTGTCTGTCTGTCTCTCTGTCTGTCTGTTACTCGTGAGTTGTACTACAGTCCTACGTAGATGACTCACAAAGGCATATCTGAAGGCATGTGTGTGTGTGTGTGTGTGTGTGTGTGTGTGTGTGTGTGTGTGTGTGTGTGTGTGTGTGTGTGTGTGTGTGTGTGTGTGTGTGTGTGTGTGTGTGTGTGTGTGTGTGTGTGTGTGTGTGTGTGTGTGTGTGTGTGTGTGTGACCTAATTTGGTCACTGGTAATGTGGGAAGTGACAAATGATGACAAAAAAGTTCTGGAAATACTACGCACCTATTATGCTAGTCAGTGCAAGCCCAAAATTATTGCAGTGTACTAACCTCCCTGAAGAAAGAGAAGACACTATAAAATTGTGACAAATTAGGCACTGGAACAGTCCACTGACCTTTTTTTCTACAAAATGTATGTCATTGTTAAACAACTCTAAAACTGAGCATTCACAGTAGGCGTTGGTGCAGTTCATTTGACTTTATTCCTCATGAACAAGCATGGTGGGGGCATAGTCGAATGCAAAGACTGAGAATGTCAGGAAGGCAAACACAGGTCATGAATGTCATCCAGGAAGTGGTCTAGATTTAGATTTCCTCTTCATCCCATAGCTCCTTTGGGTGGAGGCTGTGATGAGTGGTCCTTAACGTGCTGACAAAAACATATACAGTACAGTTTTCTTTGGGCTTGTTTTTCCTCTTTCAGGCTCACTCTCACATACAGTGGAATGTTTTTGTTTAATTTGTTTCAGTTGTTTTTTACGATCATAATATTTACATATTCAAAATGTATGGAGTGCTGCTTAGTTGTTAAGCGTGTGTGCCTCTGTAATTTTCTAATATGTAAGCAGTTGCAATGAGGTACCGCATCCATTGCATTCATTGCACCTTTGAACAAACAGTGTACGTGACATGCAGAAGAAAGAAACTTCTCAATTGGAATGCAAGCTGCACGACAACCCGGTTGGCTAATGGCACTTATTTTCATTCGCACATCTGGAGGAAACTGTTTCAGGAGTGTGCAGTGACCTTTGCAGGGGCAGGTGCTCAATGTTGAAAAGGGGTTATGGAACTTGTTTTGTATGTGGGAAGAATCTAAATATAACATGCATAGAATGCTAATTTGTGGTCATTCAATATAAAGTTTTTGTAGTTCCATACTGGGCAGCTGGGTTAACAAACCTTTCAAAATTTTATGGAAATGATAAGGTACTGTAGAGGTGGAGGCTTCAGTGAGGGCATGGACAGGGCTACAATATAAGACTGCATTTTCCTTTAGGATGGAAATAAGTGAGGAAGATATTCTGAAAAATCAGACACTTGCCTTTGGGGCAGGGGTGTTCAAACTCATTCCAGAGGGGTGTATCGGCCCACAATTTCTTTGGCCTCAAGTGCGGAGGGGCAGGGAGCTATTCTTCAACCGGTTTCCTGCCATATATGATACATGCTTGCCAACTTTGGGTTGTGAAAAATATGGGGTTTTTTTCATCGGGTTTTCAGCCCCTAATATCAGTCTGTGGACCACTCAGTGACAGGCTGTAGAGAAATTCTTTTAAAATTTTCACACATAATTTGGACACACTGAGCTGTTCGATGTCAATTGTAGCACTTTATAGCAAATGCATTATTCTGCTGAGAGGAGAAAGTGTCATCTTGCAGCATGGCTAATAATTTAACATAACATCTGTCTGTGTAAACAAACAGATGAGACAAAACAACTGTTTGACTCTTTGCTGTTCAATTTTACTAGCTAGTAATGTGCAGAAAACATCAGAACTTTTATGGAACATTAAACACACATCCATCTCCCGGTTCTTTTCTTCATCCTCTTTGATTTTAAATGTTCATTTTGCGTGCCCTGACAGTTAAATTTGCTTCAATAAAGTCTTGTTTCAATTGCCGTATTTCTTGACCCCCGCTAGTTGAGGGCTCCCTGACGCTCCATGTTTCATTGCAAAGTCTTTAGAGTACTGTGCCGTTTGGATGGAGCCCATCTGCTTGCGTTGTTGGACACATGAGCAAGGGAGGGGAGCCTTCGTGGTGAGCAGGTTGGTTGGAGGGAAGCAAGCAAGGAGGAGCCGTGATACAGGCAAGCGGGAGACACTGTTGAAAATCAGGTCTCCTGCCTAAATGGGGAAATTTGGCAAGTGTGTACTATGTCCCACACACTTACTTCCTATTGTGGCAAAAGCACAAACAGGAAACTGAATTGGAACAACACTATTTCTTTTTACTTGTCGATGGGATTAGCCATTCAGTTTTGAGCTTGAGTCTGGGAAACCTGAGCGTGAGGTCTGATCCTCCCACTTCGCCATAACCAACCATTGCGGTGTACTTCAAACAAAAAGAACTTGGTAAAACTACTGTGGGGACGAGGATTATTAAATTATGTCATACTTTTGCATCAGCTATTAGTTAAATACACTGTATTAGATCTTGGTTTAGAGGAGCACCTTTAGTTGTATTTCCATCCATCCATTGTCTTAACTGCTTATCCTCACAATTGTCTCAGTTCAGGCAGTTGGGGTATACACTGAACTGGTTGTCAGAAAATCGCAGGGCACTCGTAGACAGAAAAAACATTCATACTCTCAATCACACCTAAGGACAATTTACTTTGATTGCCCAATTAACCTACCATGCATATCATTGGAATGTGGGCAGAAACTGGAGTATCCGAAGAAACCCACGCAGGCACGGGGAGAACATGTAAACTTCAGGCAGGAACGGAACCTGAATGAAATTCGCACCTCTGAAATGTAAAGTGACATGTTCATCAGTGCTCCTACGCCTTCATTGTATCTTGGTTTTGTACATAAATTAGAGTACTGGAACATTTATTACCGAGGGCATCGTTTATTTCTGTCAGTGCCTTTGTAAGCCTTTCTTTTAGAGTGACTTGGGTTTTTTGAGTTTTCAGCAAGTCATGTATTAAAATTGTGATGAATGGTGACAATGTACAAGCGGAGCGTGCTCCATATATATTATCACCTCACTCCACTCCAGTCCGGCTTGTGAAAGTCAATTCAAAATCAAATTAATTTCTGTTTGTTAGTGCCTACAATTATGCCTAGCATACGTGAGTCCGGGTGGTAACACAGAACAGCTTCAGAAAAATAAAGCAAACATTTTCAAACCTGTGTATCTACTCATATGTTAAATTTAGTGAACAGAAAAACTCAAAACAGGCCTGAGAAAGTCTAATATAAATTGATACATTACATTAGCATAGCAGCAGCAACAAAAAAAACTAGCTACAATCTTGCATACTGTTGCAACTTTTGTTCAACTGAGACAAATATTAAAGTATAACATCTTGCTCCCAGTCTCCTGAATGTAGAAAACCTCCCAGTGGACAATGCTCCTTACCCCGCCTCTCCCTCCCACTCACCACCATCCGAGATAATTCTCTTCCACCCACTGCACTCTCTTCCTGTTGGCGCCACAACAGGAAAATGGCTCAGGGAGTTGGTATAGAGAAAAAGTTGAATGGATAAGTGCTCCATCCTCTTTTCTTATTTTCCACGTATCTGTCAGGAGACTTGTGCGCAGACAGGCGTCTGGAATCACAATGTCATCAGAGGATCATGTTGGTGAGAAACCAGGTAATGCTAGACAAAATATAAGATGTTATTAAGTCAATAACACCCTCCTTTTTAAAGAGTCATCATAGAATTGACAGCACTCAATCTGTACGTATTTTGCTTTAAAAACAAAATTACAATTATTTTAAGAGCAAACAAAATTGGAAGTGGTTGTGGAGATTGACGTATGCTTGAAGTGTGCTATTGAACAAGGCAGGAATTGCGAAGTGTGCGAAATTCCCTCACTACATCTCCTTTACGTGAGACTGGTTATTGTTGGTGTCATAGCAAAAAGGTTTTGTGTTTGGATCTTGATACAGCACTTTCTTTTTTTCTTTTGTGAAGTTCAGATGTTTTCCATTGCTTGTGCTGGTTCTCTTCAGCCTTCCTCACATATAGGCATACAGGACTGTCTCAGAAAATTAGAATATTGTAATAAAGTTATTTATTTTCTGTAATGCAATTAAAAAAACAAAAATGGCATACATTCTGGATTCACTACAAATCAACTGAAATATTGCAACCCTTTTATTATTTTAATATTGCTGATTATGGCTTACAGCTTAAGAAAACTCAAATATCCTATCTCAAAATATTAATGCATCAAATATGAAATATTAAACCCAAAAACAATCTGAAATTTGAATTGGATTGAATTCATTCGTTTCAAACAGGCAAACCACACATAACCAATCAAATGAAGACAAATACACTCAAAAGCACAAGCAAGGTGAAAGTCATTCAAACTATGTACAAACAACAGATACAAACAGAAAAAAATCCCCTGCACAAAATAGGCAGAACCTACTTGTTTGAAAAGGAATGGGAAGTTGTATGAATTTATAAATTTAATATTTAATATTAATATTGTACAGAAGTTATGATGCTCTGTTTTAAACAACCATTGATCCGTGTTAAGAGTGGTTATTTCGGTAACCTGATATTAGGGCTATGGAATAACCTAAAATAGATAACAAAATTAAATCCATCAAATATGATCATATTAAACCCAAAACAAACATGTTTTAAACAACCATTGATCTGTGTAAAGTGTCATAGGGCTATGGAATAACCTAAAATATACGACAAAATTAAATCCGTCAAAATAAAATATTAAACCCAAAACCATTCTGTAAGTTGTATACATAATGTACAGAAGTTGTGATGCTTTGTTTTAAACAACCATTGATCCGTGTGAAGTGTCTTTATTTCTATAACCAATGTTAAATCCATCCATAAATCCATCCATCATCCAGCCATCCATCGATCCATCCATTTTCTATACCACTTGTCCCATCATCAAATATGAAATATTAAACCCTAAACCAGCTATAAGTTGTACAAATAATGTACCGAAGTTGTATTGCTTTGTTTTAAAACAAACAACGATCCGTGTGAAGTGTATTGCTTCGTTCGAAACGCGAGGAGGAGACACGTGCATAAACAGTGCGCTTCCGTGAAAAACAAACAAACAAGAAGTGTGCGGCACCAGTGCCCGTTGAGTTTGACCCTGTTGCTTCTAAACACAAAATCAAACGAAGACAAAGGAATGCTGCTATGAGGTGAGTCTTCGAGGTTTATCAGTTAGAGCTATTTTTTTGTCCTGCAAAGTTTGTCCTTTTCATTATCAACCGATTTCTAGCTTGGACTTAACCCTGTCAGCCATAGACGTCTATTAGACGTCTGGTCTCGTAAAGACCTCATTTAGACGTCTAAAATTGGTTACGTTATAGACCTAAAATAGACGTCTTTATTAAAAAAATAAATATGATCATATTTAAAAATTTTAATGTCTGAACCAGCTGTAAGTTGTATAAATAATGTACATAAATAGTTTAGATTTGTGTTTAACAAGCATATTGATGCGTACATGTGAAATGGCTATTTCTGTAACCTGATATAGACGTCTATTTTAGGTTATTTTATAGATGTCTAAATTACGTCTATATATAGACCTGAAATAGACGTCTATATTAGGTTATTTTAGTTTATTTATAGACGTCTAAATTACGTCTATATATAGACCTAAAATAGACGTCTATATTGGGTCTATCTGTAGACCTAATATAGATGTCTAGATTAGGTCTACACATAGACGTAATTTAGACGTCTATATTAGGTCTATAGAATAACTTAAAATAGACGTCTAATGTAGGTCTAGACCTACAATAGACGACAAAATTAAATGCATCAAATATGAAATATTAAACCCAAAACCAATCTGAAATTTGAATTGAATTAGATTGAATTCATTTGTCCCAAAAAGGGCTGTGGACTCGGACTCGGGGACTCGGACTCGGTCGGACTCGGTCATTTTTGCCGGACTCGGACTCGGTGCTGATTTTGACGGAGTCCACCGAGTCCGACAATAAAAAAAAAATACGTTCAATTTTATTTTCATCATGCTGCTGAGAATGCGCGTAGGAATACTGTCCATAGCCCTGCTTATGATCAATGCGGCCACGTTGAGTTGCACTTCGGCTAATATTTACATTATGTACCAATGTCAAGGACGATTATGTTACCCATCATTGATGTGTTTCGATAGTTGTGGGGTCGTCACTAATTATTTGTGTTTAGATAAATGTCTGAGCTATAATGGTGTAATTAATGATTAGAAAATATTATCTTACATGTCCCGTGTTTCAGAATGGTTATTTAATTGGGCACAATGGCACTCAGGGCTAAGGGTGGGCTTCAATTACTATTTTTGTAAAGCCACGCATTTAATACCATGTCAAATAATATATTAGAGTGTAGGTTATGTTCCAATGTATCCACTTCTATCGGTTAAATTGTCAACCGTACATTTATGACTACGCCATGAGTGATCTACGTTATGAACTAGCACAACTCCGGTAGGGCAGGGAAAATGTTATCGATCCGACGTCCGATTGGAACGTCGCCTCACTTTTACGTCCGCGCTTTCAGCAAGGGATCCTGTATAAGCCGAACCAGCCAGTGTGAACGCAGTTGCGTTCGTTCTGGTAGATTTTGATCTAAATTAGCCTTGAATAAAGACTAAGCAGTCACATGAATTAACAGAAAAAATGGACAGCCGGACTCGGACTCGGTGGTCAAGAGGCCGGACTCGGACTTGGACTCGGTGCAAAAATCCGACCGGGTCCACAGCCCTGGTTCCAAACAGGCAAACCACACATAACCAATCAAATGAAGACAAATACACTCAAAAGCACAAGCAAGGTGAAAGTCATTCATACTATGTACAAACAACAGATACAAACAGAAAAAAATCCACTGCACAAATTAGGCAGAGCCTACCTGTTTGAAAAGGAATTGGAAGTTGTATAAATTTAACATTCAATACTAATATTGTACAGAAGTTGTGATGCTGTTTTAAACAACCATTGATCCGTGTTAATTGTGGTTATTTCGGTAACTTGATATTAGGGCTATGGAATAACCTAAAATAGACGTCAAAATTAAATCCATCAAATATGATATTTCAAAATATAAAACGCTGAACCAGCTGTAAGTTGTATAAATAATGTACAGAATTTTAAACAATCATTATTAATTTTAACCATACGTCTCATGTCATGTTCGTCCTTCGCTTTCGAAGATGACCATGTGACTTCATAGTGTCTTATGTGTGCGGAGATGGCTGATGAGGCCAATCCCTGCACGGAATGACCGGTTGCAGTGGGGCAGGTTAGGGTTGAGGGCTGGTTGGGAGGGAGAGAAGAACTGTCTTTTGTTTTGCGAAGCTGCCGTTTCCGTTCCGCTTCGTGGATGCGTCACTTTTCAAAGTCTGCAACGCCGTGTTTGACTGCAGAGCGCCAGTTTGGTCGGTGTTGGGCATCGGCCTCCCAGGTCTCTGGGTCCAGACCGCAGCTTTTGAGACTGGCCTTTAGGGTGTCCTTGTATCGCTTCCGCTGGCCGCCACGGGAGCGCTTGCCAAGGTGTAGTTCGCCGTATAGAAGCCTTTTTGGAAGGTGTTTATCTGGCATGCGGCAGACATGACCAGCCCATCTCAGCTGGGAGCGCTTGAGGATGGCATAGATGCTTTCCATCTCTGCCCAGTGGAGGACCTCAGTGTCTGGGATCTTGTCCTGCCATCTGATGTTCAGTAGCTTCCTGAGGCATCTCATGTGGAAGGCATTGAGCTGCTTTGCATGTCGGCTGTAGACGGTCCATGTCTCACAGGCATAGAGCAGGGAGTGGAGGACAACAGCACGGTAGACCTTGAGTTTGGTCTGCAGGCAGAGCCCTCTACGTTCCCAGACAGAGCTGCGGAGTCTGCCGAAGGCTGCACTCCCATGTGGCACCCATGTGTGCATGATTTCCTCATCTATATTGGCCATACGGGACAGGGTGCTCCCTAGGTAGACGAACTTTTCAGCTGCCTTGAGATGTTCACCATTCACGCTGATGAGGGGCTCAGTGTAAAGGACTCCAGGAGCAGGTTGGTACACCACCTCTGTCTTTTTTTGTGCTGATGGTGAGGCCAAAGTCAGAGCATGCTGTGGCAAAGATGTCCATGCTCAGTTGCATTTCCATCTGGCTGGATGCATTGAGTGCGCAGTCGTCCGCGAAGAGGAAGTCGCGGACTGTGGTCGTCTGCACTCTAGTTTTTGCCTGTAGTTTCCGTAGGTTGAACAGCTTGCCATCGGTGCGGTAGCGCAGGTCTATTCCCATGTCCCTAAAACGGTATGCGTCTGTCAGCATGGCTGAGAACATCATGCTGAACAGAGTGGGTGCCAGAACACAGCCCTGGTTGACTCCGTTTTCCACCTGGAAGGGCTCAGAGTATGCACCGTTGTCTTGGACTCGTGCCTGCATTCCATCATGGAACTCGCGGACCATGTGGATAAAGATGTTGGGACAGCCAAACTTTGACATGATCTTCCAGAGCCCCTCACGGCAAACAGTGTCGAAGGCCTTCGTCAGATCTACAAAGGTGGAGTACAGACCGACGTTCTGTTCACGACACTTCTCTTGGAGTTGGCGAGCAGCAAAGATCATGTCAACAGTTCCACGACCCTGCCTGAATCCGCACTGGCTCTCTGGGAGGAGGACTTCATGCTCAAGATGTTCTGTCAGACGGTTCAGCAGAATTCTGGCCAGGATCTTGCCTGCTACAGACAGCAGAGCAATGCCACGATGGTTGCAGTCCTGCCGGTTACCCTTTCGCTTGTATAGGTGGACGATGGAGGCATCTTTGAACTCCTGAGGTAGCTTCCCTTGGCTCCACATGGTGTAAAATAAGTTTGTCAGATGTTTGGTCAAGGGAGGTCCACCAGCTGAATAGAGTTCTGCTAGAATTGCGTCAGCGCCAGGTGCTTTGCCGTTAGGAAGTCCTCTGATGGCTTTGGTGACTTCAGCTTCAGTTAGTGGCTCATCAAGAGCAGTGTGGCACTTGAGGGAGGCGCGCAATGGCTTCATCATTGATGACTGAGGCGCGGTTGAGGATGCCACTAAAGTGCTCAGCCCAGCGCTCGAGGATCTTCTCTCTGTCTGTGACCAGAGTGTTGCCATCAGAGCTGAGGAGAGGGGGAGATCCTGAAGAGGAGGGACCGTAGATGGCTTTGAGGGCGCTGTAGAAGTTCTTGCTGTCATTCTGGTCTACATAGGACTGGATCTCGTCAGCCTTCGTCCTGCATTCGACGTAGCTCCCGCTGGGTGGTTGCTTTGATGTTCTTGAAGGCAGACTGTTTTTGAAAAGATGTTGGATCACTGAGGTGGGCTCTGTGTAGGCGATGTTTTTCCTGGAGAAGATCTCTGATGTGGTCATCATTCTCGGCGAACCAGTCCTGCTGGCTGCAGACTGGAGGTCCTACTGCTTTGAAGGCAACAGTGTCTCGGAATGCAGCCCAGTCCAACTCCACGTTCCTTGAAGGTTTCATGCGCCAAGGGTGGTTGGTGTCACCTTTGTCCTGTTTCCTTGTTTCTTACCGCTGGTAATGGGACTCCTGCCAGCCGCGGCCAGCTGGCCAGGAAGAGATGAGGCAGGCAATTTTTGGGGCACCTTTTCTAGCCCGTTCCTCATGCCAGGAGGTAGGCACTGCAAACCTAAATAGGGCTGCCTAGTCGCTCGGGGGGCTGCCGGAATCCAGTGCTGCCTCGGTTCACTGGACAACGACCCTATGGCCCGAGCCACCTGCGTGCAAGTTTGTGACTATAGCTTCCAGTGAAGTCCACACCTGCCACTTCGCCAATTGCCCGACGCCGCAGGATTTGGGGGGGGGGAGGGGGGGGGAGCAATTGCAGGGAGTGTGTGTGTGTGTGTGTGAAGTCATGACTTGGGGTGTATTCGATTTAAGTGAGGGTGGGTTGCGCAGCGCCAACCTCACTCTCTCGCCCCAGTCCACCTGTATCCAGTGGCAAGACAGAGTCAAGACGGCTGGAGATGGAGCCGGGTGCAGTGGATGGCCTGAATACATTACGAGGTGATGCATCCAGCCCACAGCGCTCTACAAAGCTTGCTGGTGTCGCCAATCGGCCCATTGAACCTCTGAGGGTTTCCTCCGCGCTTCCTGCCGAGAGCCAGTCTTTGGTAGCAGTTTAACGTCGTGCTCAGGACGATTACGAGGTGTTGTAGATTGTCTGACCATGTGGGGGGATTGAATTAAATACATTATATAGTGTACGCCCACAAAATAGCTCATCAAGATCAGAGTAAAATAATTATTATAATATTTAATAATTATAATAATTAATAATTATTTAATAATTAGTAATTAACTATTATTTAATTTTGTCATCATTATAGCTAAAATAGATGTCAAAATTAAATCCATCAAATATGATCATATTGAAACCAAAACAAGCATGTTTTAAAAAATCATTGATCCATTTAAAGTGTCATTGGGGCTAATATACGACAAAATTAAATCCATCAAATATAAAATATTAAACCCAAAACTACCGTATTTGCCGGTGTATTAGTCGACCTTTTTCGATCCAAAATCGACCAAAAAAAATCGACCTCGACTTATACACCGAGTCATAAAATTTAACTTCGTATTCATCGCTTCAAATGTGATGGTAACCAAGGCCGTTTCTCATGCATCTCATTGTGCGTGGGTGTGCGTCCGTCAGGCTCATCAAACAGCGAGAAACTGAATCATTATAAAGCGTTCGTCGCATTAACACGCATCCGCAGCAACAATTTCAAATATTCTCACCTCAATAACGGACATCGAAAGCCAGGCAGCGACGATGACTGCTAGGGGGAAGTACTGGGTATTGAGCGAATGTGCGAGTCATCGCGCGTCAAGCAACGACAATAACTACCGGTACGTAAACATTCAATCGCCATGTCTAAATGAATGTCGTTGGCACCAAACTTGGCCAGACTTCCAGGGGAAGAGGCCGAATTTTCACTTGTTCCGGCCGACAGGAGGAACCAGCCGAGGCGGACACTTTACGGCGGTTGAGTCGTTGGCACTTAGAAAATATTCGCCAAACTTGGCCGGACTTCCAGGGGAAGAGGCCGAATTTTCACTTGTTCTGGCCGACCGGAGGAACCAGCCGAGGCGGACACTTTACGGCGGTTGAGTCGTTGGCACTTAGAAAATATTCGCCAAACTTGGCCGGACTTCCAGGGGAAGAGTCCGAATTTTCACTTGTGGTGGCCGACACGGGGAACCAGCCGAGGCGGACACTTTACGGCGGTTGAGTTGTTCGCACTTTGAAAATATTCGCCAAACTTGGCCAGACTTCCAGGGGAAGAGGCCGAATTTTCACTTGTGGTGGCCGATATGGGGAACCAGCCGAGGCAGACACTTTACGGCGGTTGAGTCGTTGGCACTTAGAAAATATTCGCCAAACGGTCTCGATGGGACAGAAGACGACCTTATCTGGGAAGAGGAGGAGGAAACTGAGGATAGAGAAGACCAAGAAGATGCCCTTTATGACGACAAACTAAACGAAAACGAATGGAACGAGCTTTTCGGAAATAGCGACGATGAAGTTGAATTTTGAACTCTATGTACCGGCAATCACTTTATAATTATAATTTGTTGTTTCTTAACTAAAAATAAACCAGTTTCTAAGAGTGTTCATTGTTGTTAGTCTCTCTCGGCGCGTAATATCACAGGGTCATGAGGTAAATAATATTTAAAATGGCGTATAGATCGCTCGCGAATTTGAACACATTTCGTCAATAAATTTCGCATATTTCTGATTGAATTTTGAAGTTTAATATAATGCAACAATTGAGCTCGACTTATACAAAGGATATATCATAAAATCGTAAATTTCCGTCGAATTTTAGGGGGTCGACTTATAAACCGAGTCGACTTATACACCGGCAAATACGGTATTCTGTAAATTGTATAAATAATGTACAGATGTTGTGATGCTTTGTTTTAAAAAAACAAGTGTGGTTATTTCTGTAACCTGATATTAGGGCTATGGAATAACCTAAAATAGAAAACAAAATTAAAATATAAAACTCTGAAACAGCTGTAAATTGTATAAATAATGTACAGAATTTCAAATAATCATTGTAATTGCCGGACTATAAACCGCACCGGATTATAAACCGCACCAGCTAAAATTCAGGGACATTTCAGTTTTTTTTTCTTACATAAGCCGCACCGGACTATAAGCCGCACGTGCACACGAGTTTTTTACAAAGAAAGACAGTACATAGAAAGCCTTTTTAACGTTTTAATAACATACTTGAACATCTCTTTCTAAACATTGCCTGTGACGCAGCAGTAGTACCGCAGCAACGCGGAAGTGTGCACGCGAGTTATTAGCAAAGAAAGACTGGACACAGAACGTTTTTTTAAAGCTTTAATAACATACCTTAACATTTCTTTCCAAACACTGCCTGTGACGCAGCAGTAATACCGCAGCAACACGGAAGTCACACAGCAAAGTCACCGAGACGCGGCGGTAACACAGCAGCAACACAGCAGCAACACGGTAGCACAGCACTAACAGGGCTGGTTAAAAAAAACATCCCAGTAAAAGTAAAAAAAGAGCCGTCTTCATCTTCCTCCTTAGTGTCCGATTGGAATAGCGTTAGATATCCTTCGCCTCACACTTTCTCAGTCTCTCTTTCGTCGTCGCTTTTATGCATTTCTTCGAGTGTGAAGAGGGTCTGTTCATGCTAATGTTATTCATGCACGAAGCGCTAAATTACATTAAACTAGCAAGCGACACGTATAGCTTAAAAGCGGGATCATATGCATTTCTTTTGTCCCCCATAATGACGGTTTGTGTATAAAAGCTTCCTGTCTTTGTGTGAGCGCGGGTGTGTGCGTGATGCGCGAGACGATCAAAACACAAACTAGCACGTCTTCTTCGGCGCATTATCTCTTCTTCGTCTGTTTCGCTCTTGCTTCCTGCTAGAGCGCCCCCTGGAGACCAGAGGCCGTAAAAATCCATAAGTACGCTCCAGAGTAGACACAAGATAATGTCAGCAACATCGACTGCCTTTGGCTTAAAAGCGGCATCATATGCATTTCTTTTGTCCCCCATAATGACGGTTTGTGTATAAAGGCTTCCATTCAGTAATGTCCGTCTTGATCGCGTTCTGCGTGATGCGCGAAATGTAAACACAAACTAGCGCGTCTTCTTCGGCGCATTATCTCTTCTTCGCCTGTCTCGCTCTTGCTTCCTGCTAGAGCGCCCCCTGGAGGCCAGAGGCCATAAAAATCCATAAGTACGCCGCGCCGCCGTTTAAGGTTCAAAGTAACCTTCTGAATAAAATGCATTAAAAGTTCACATTCATTACAACTTGTTTTTGGTGAGCAAAATGTCAGAAGAATTGAATTTAAATGCTGATTGATTGGGTTTTAATACAATGCAGATGGTCCAAACAGCGCCACTGCTTTGTGTAATCTCTGAGTGACATGGCAGAGTAAGAGAAAGGGTTTAGAGCACAGGTGTCAAACTCAAGGACCGGGGGCCAGATACGGCCCGCCACATCATTCTATGTGGCCCACGAAGACAAATTGTGCATCAAATTCGTGTCATTACTAGAATTGCAAATTGTCTTCACTTTTAATAATATCTTTTTTTTTTAAATATTTGACCAGCTTTTACTCGTCTGATTTGAAAACGAGTTATTTGTCAGTTTGTTTTGTAGCATTTACTGTATATAATAGTGTTAAGAGTAAAAGTGATCAAGTCATCACAAAAATCACAAAAAACATCTTATAAAAGCCGCAGGGTCCAAAAGTTACGAAAAAAGTCGCAGCTTATAGTCCGGAAATTATGGTGTTAATTTTAACCATACGTCTACTTGTAGATTGTCTGACCATGTGGAAGATTGAATTAAATACATTAGTGTACGCCCAAAAAATAGCTCAAGTGGATCAGAGTAAAATAATTATTATAATATTTAATACCGTAATTTCCGGACTATAAATCGCGTTTTTTTTCATAGTTTGGGTGGGGGCGCGACTTATACTCAGAGCGACTTATATGTTTTTTTTCACAAATTTTTACTTGCTCATTAAGACATCACTTACTTACTAGTTGACCACTTCCCATGTTATTTTTAGTATAGTTGATCACTTCACATGCTTTTATATCTTTATCTTGAACATATTCAAAACATAAAAAATAGAGAAAACATCAAATAAAGCAATTAACATTTTAAAGCACCATATCCAAGTCCACTGTCTGGTGTATGTACACTTGCTCCATTTTTGCTCCTCTTATATTTATTATTATTTATTATTATTATTTGTTCATTTATCATTTATTCAACACTCTTTTTTATTCATTGTTTGTGCCTTCTTGGGGTTTTTTTGTGTTGCTTGTATGCATATGTGTACTATCTCACCGAGGTATAGTGGGAAAATTTCAATCTCTGTGTGTCTTAGTATATTAAAAAAAAATCGACGATAAAGCAGACTTTGACTTTGATAAAACAACCCAAAAAATTATATTTTAAGACGAAACTGGATGAGGGCGCTCTAAATTTCACCGTTGGCCGTGACTCATCAATTGGGTGGGCTTAAGAAAAATGGCACCAAAAAGAAACTCATATTTTGCAGGTTACAAACTTCAAGTTGTAAAATATGCAGCTGAAAACAGTAATCGAGCAGCAGAAAGAAAGTTTGGAGAACCGTGATGTACCAATGGATTACTATTTCAAGTGACGTCAGTAGCACGGCGCGGCGCGGCGATTGTGCACATAATGGACAAACGTATCCACGTAAGGACTACCGGCATCATTAGCGGTGATCATTTCTAAGTGACACGGAGGACAAAGAGTTTGAAGGAATTAAGGATTTGGATTGACATATAAGGTTTGAAAAACTATTATGGCTTTTATGCACGCCCGGTCCTACTCTACTGAGTTGGGGGCCGGCGCTCGGCCGAGTGGTTGTCCGCGAACGGTGCGCGGGGCTCGGACATGGCCATTACGCACACCTGGTCTGTCAGGAAGTCCACGCCGCCACACGCTTGGAAGTTTGTTTTGTTTAATAAAGAGCCGTTTACCAAACCCACGTCTATCCTTGTACTTTGTTAACGCTACAATATAGTTATATAGTAGATCTGTGGAATAAAGACAAGGCTGACGTCAGGGCGCACGTGCGGTGATGTTGACAAAGGACGAGGAATTTGATCGATGGATTTAATGGAATTAAAGTGCACGGATGGTTTGATAATATTATTGGCTTGTATTATAGTTATTTGAAATATAGTTTATCTATCGTTATATGAGCCTGTGGAATATTTTGAAGTGCAAGCGCCCTCAGCCGTGCGCACCCACTGTTGACAAAGAACGATCAATGGATTTAATGAATTGGAGTGACACCGATGGTTTTATAAACATGTTATTCATGTAATAGTTATCCTTAATCACTCTATATGTTACGTCAGGCCCGTTCTCAGCTCTTTGTTTGTGTTTGTCACGTTAGCATACCTATCGTTTAGCCTGTTGTTGCTATCGTTTAGCCTGTTGTTGCTCGTTCATGACTGTTTTTGGTGTGGGATTTTGTCAAATAAATTGCCCCCAAAATGCGACTTATACTCCGGAGCGACTTATATATGTTTTTTTTCACTTTTTGGGGCATTAAAGCATCGTCGTGCTTTATCGAGCTACAAGTACAGCAGGCAGGTTCTGCTTGACATCGGCAGAAGTGGGTTTTGCGGCGTTCTGGACTTGAAGCGTCGACATTAAAGGCGCTCGGACTGCTACGTCCTGAAACGTCGCCGACCTCACCCGCTATTCCTCCCCCGGTTGGGAGCCGTCGGAAACGGTGTGCGAGGAGGCAGAAGAGGGGCAAGCGCGGAGGCGTCCGGGCCAGGCTGGCGGCCAACCCAGCGCGACCGGCGGTGCCCTCCATTCTTCTGGCGAATGTTCGATCGCTGGACAACAAAATGGATTACGTTCGCCTGCTGAGGTCTACGAACCGGACGGTGCGGAACTGCTGTGTGCTCGTGTTCACCGAGACCTGGTTGAGTGACAACATTCCGGACTCTGCCGTGCATCTGGAGCGGCTAGCGTGCTATCGGGCGGACCATGCCATTGTACGAGGGGGAAAGTCGCGAGGAGGTGGAATATGCGTCTACAAGAATGGTGCCGGGACTCTGTGGTGGTATGTAAGCACTGCTCGCCGCTTGTGGAGTTTGTGATCATTAAGTGCCGTCCTTTTTATCTGCCGAGGGAATTTACCGCGATTCTGCTAGTCGCGGTATACATCCCGCCTTCCAACATCGAAGGAGACAAGATCGCGGCGCTTGGTGAACTGTACCAGGCTGTCAGTGAACAGCAAACAGCGCACCCTGACGGTTTCACCATCTTCGCTGGAGACTTCAATCATGCCAACCTGAAGTCTGTTTTCCCGAGGCTTCACCAGCATGTTCCTTTTCCGACACGTGGAGACAGCTTCCTGGACCTAGTCTACTCGGCGCAAAAGGGAGCTTTCAAAGCCACCCCCCTCCCCCATCTGGGGCTTTCTGACCATCTCACCGTTTTGCTTTTGCCCGCATACAGACAATTGGTAAAGGCATCCAGGCCGGTTCGGAGGCGGGTTCGAGTGTGGCCTGAGGGTGCCTCCGATGCACTTCGTGACTGCTTCGACACCACTGACTGGGACTTGTTTAAGCAGGCAGCCACCTACAACGATTGGACGGACATAGAGGAGTATACTGACTCTGTTACCTCTTACATCACGAAGTGCATCGATGATGTGACTTGCTCGAAATCCGTCGTCACTCGCGCGAACTGGAAGCCGTGGCTGACGGGGGCTGTCCTCAGACTGTTGAGGGCCAGGGACAAGGCTTTCAGAGCGGGAGATGAGGCTGGCTTGAGGACAGCGAGGGCCGACCTGTCCCGAGGCATCAAAGATGCGAAGAAGGCGTTCTCGTGCAAGGTCTCCACCCACTTCAAGGACAGCAAGGACGCACGTAGCCTTTGGCAGGGCATTCAGACCAGCACGGACTACAAGCCCACGCCGAGGAGCTGTGAGGGCGACGTCCGTCTGCTGAACGATCTGAACCGCTTCTTTGCTCGCTTCGACGCCCAGAACAGCACTTGCCCGCTGAAGACCACTCCCCCCCCCACACGAGCAGCCCCTGCGCCTCTCTGCCGACGGTGTGAGGAGGGCGCTTGCCGCTATTGACACCCGTAAGGCGGCGGGCCCTGACAACATCCCGGGTCGAGCGCTGAAGGACTGCGCTGGGGAGCTGTCGGGTGTCTTCACGGACATCTTTAACGTTTCCCTGCGGCAGGCCATCGTCCCCTCGTGTTTCAAGGCTGCCACCATCGTTCCTGTGCCGAAGAAACCTGCACCGTCCTGCTTCAATGACTACCGCCCTGTGGCATTGACGCCCATCATCATGAAGTGCTTTGAGCGGCTGGTCATGGAGCACATCAAGTCCATTCTCCCCCCCACCATTGACCCTTTCCAGTTTGCGTACCGTGCCAAGCGGTCCTCTGAGGATGCCATCTGCTCTGCCCTCCACTCGGCCCTCACCCACCTGGAGAGAAAGGACTCATATGTGAGGTTGCTGTTTGTGGACTTCAGCTCTGCCTTCAACACCATTGTGCCGCAGCGACTCATCTCCAAACTCGACGAGCTGGGCCTCAGTACCTCCCTCTGCAACTGGCTACTGGACTTCCTCTATCAGAGGCCTCAGGTGGTGCGTGTTGGCGACAAAATCTCCGCCAGCATCACGCTGAGCACGGGGGCCCCCCAGGGCTGCGTGCTCAGTCCATTGCTCTTCACCCTGCTGACGCATGACTGCTCTGCGACCTACAGCGACAACTGCATAGTGAAGTTTGCTGACGACACGACTCTGGTGGGTCTCATCACGAAGGGCGACGAGACTCGGTACAGGTCGGAAGTTGACCTTCTGACCACGTGGTGCAACCTCCTGCTGAATGTCAATAAGACCAAGGAAATCATTGTTGACTTCCGGAAGGGTCACACAACACACCTGCCGCTGATCATCGACGGTGCTGTGGTGGAGAGGGTGAGCTGCGCCAAGTTCCTGGGGGTACACATCAGTGAGGACCTCTCCTGGTCCGCAAACACCTCGTCACTGGCAAAGAAAGCTCAGCGCCGCCTGTACTTCCTGCGGAAGCTCAGGCGTGCATGTGCTCCTCAGGCAGTCCTGTCTACTTTCTACCGTGGCACCATTGAGAGCGTCCTCACCAGTTGCATCGCTGTCTGGGGTGGTAACTGCACTGAACAGAACTTGAAGGCCCTGCAGCGCATAGTGAGTACGGCTAGTAAGATTATTGGTGCTTCGCTCCCCTCCCTGAAGGACATATACACCTCCCATCTCGCCCGCAAGGCAACCTCGATTGCCAGAGATGTGAGTCACCCGGCTCACTCTTTGTTTGACCTTCTTTCCTCTGGGAAGAGGTACAGGAGCCTGCGCTCCCGCACCACCAGACTCGCCAACAGCTTCTTTCTCCAGGCTGTTAGGGCCCTGAACTCGCTGCCCCCTTCTGCGTAGCGTGCGGCACTGTTGCGCTATTTTCGGGAATGTCTGCTGTACGCGCACTTGCTCCTTTTTTTTCTGCTCCTCTTATTTATTTATTTATTGTTGTGTTATTTATTTATTATTTATTCAGCACGCTTTTGTTGTACTTGTTTACTTGTTTGTCTGTTGTGAGCCATGTCTTGTCACCGTGGGATAGGGGGGAACGAAATTTCGGTTTCTTTGTGTGTCTTTGGCATGTGGAGAAATTGACAATAAAGCTGACTTTGACTTTGATTTTATGGCTGGTGCGACTTATACTCCGGAGCGACTTATAGTCCGGAAAATACGGTATAAGTCCTGTCTGCCCCTCACTCCCTGTCGGATCATTGGTTGTGGTTGTTCGGTGTTGGATTTACGTTGTGTGTTCCTGTCATGAGGTCTTTTTTGGTTCCTGTTGTCGTCCGGTCTTGCTGTCGTCATGTCCTGATGTCGTCTGGTTTCACGTCCCGGTCAGTCATTCATGTTATTGTGGTTACGTCGTGTCAGTTTGCCTTTTTTGAGTTCACCAATAAACCCTGGTCCAAGCTGCACTTGGTCGTCCTGCTCCATGCTCCACCCGACCGTGACAGAATGATCCGACCACCAAAACGCCCAGCGCTTGGACCCCCCTCCACCACCAGCTCCCGCTGCGACGCCCGATCCACGTCTGAGCAGGTTCCAGCGCCATGGGCTCCACAGCTGCCGTCGAACTTGCTCCCGCGACACCGGACCCGCGGCCGCCACCAGACTTCGCTCCAGTGACGCCGGACCCGCGGCCGCCATTAGACTCGCTGCCACCATCGGGCCTCACCTCGGCGTCACTGGACCCACGGCCGTCGTCGGACTTCTTGCCAGCAACGCCGGACCCGCGGTCGTCGCCGGACTTTGAGCCAGCTGCACCTGGCTCCACTCCCACTGCTGCGGCGCGTGATGGCTCCTGTCGCTACGCACAGCCACGCCTTCTGAAATGCCGCCGATCGCGGTACGGACTTTCAGAGTTGTCGCCGATCGCGATACAGATTTCCAGAGTCGCCGCCAATTGCTGTACGGACTTCCAGAGTCGCCATCCGAGTGCATTTTATGTTTGGGTTGCCGCCCGAGTGCGGTTCATGTTTGTGTTGCCGCAGATTGCGGTTCATGTTAGGGTTGCCGCCCGAGTGCGGTTCAGGTTAGGGTTGCCGCCCAAGTGCGGTTCATGTTCGTGTTGCCGCAGATTGCGGTTCATGTTAGGTTTGCCGCCCGAGTGCGGTTCATGTTAGGGTTGCTGCCCGAGTGTGGTTCAGGTTAGGGTTACCGCCCGAGTGCGGTTCGGGTTATGGTTGCCGCCCGAGTGCGGTTCAGGTTAGGGTTGCCGCCCGAGTGCGGTTCATGTTCCCCAAGTGCTGCCGATTGCGGTTCAGGTCCCCAGTGTGTGCCGCGAGTGTGGCCCTGGGCCCCTGAACGCCGCCGAGTGCAGTTCTGTTCCCCAAGTTGCTGCTGATTGCGGTTCAGGTCCCCAGTGTGTACCGCGAGTGTGGCCCTGGGCCCCTGAACGCCGCAGAGTGCAGTTCTGTTCCCCAAATCGCCGCCCGAGTGCGGTTCGGTTTCCTAAGTCGCCGCCCGAGTGCGGTTCTGTCCCCTAGTGTCCGCCCGAGTGCGGTTCTGTCCCCCAAGTCGCCGCCCGAGTGCGGTTCTGTCCCCCAAGTCGCCGCAAGAGTGGTTCTTTCCCCCAACCCGCCGCCCGAGCGCGGTTCTGTTCCCCAAGTCGCCGCCCGAGCGCGGTTCGGTTCCCCAAGTCGCTGCCCGAGCGCGGTTCGGTTCCCCAAGTCGCCGCCCGAGTGCGGTTCGGTTCCCCAAGTTGTTGTTTTTTTTGGGGGGGGGGACGTCGGGAGTCGTCCCTTGTGGGGGGGGGGTTCTGTCACGTCTCGTCCCCAACTGCTCCACGATGTGTCTGTTGTCTTGGTGTCTGTCTGTGTGCTCGCCCCTCCCCTCCTGTGTGCCCATGATCAGTGTGATTATTCCCACCTGCCTCTCGTTACCTGTCGTGTTTATAAGTCCTGTCTGCCCCTCACTCCCTGTCGGATCGTCGATGTCGTCACGTTTGCTGTCCTTGTAATTCCTGTCTGTTTCGAGTCTGTTTCTGTTTGCCATCCCTGTCGGTCAGTCTGTCATGTTATTAGTTTGCCAGTTCTCGTCTGTTTCCCTCGATGCCTCGTTCCACTTCCCTTTTCCCTCAATAAACCCTGGTCCAAGCTGCACTTGGTCGTCCTGCTCCATGCTCCACCCCTGAACCTGACACATGTAATCAATAAGCTGCTGCGCTACTACTTTTTCAAGAAGTTTTCCTATGAATGGGAGGTTTGAAACTGGCCTATAATTACTGAGACAGTCCGGGTCAAGATTTGGTCGCTTAAGTAACGGTTTAATGATAGCGGTTTTAAAGGCTGTTGGCACTATCCCAGAGGAGACAGACAGATTGATTATATTTAAGACGGACGGTCCTAAAATTTGAAATAATTCTTTAAGTAGTTTGGCTGGAAGCGAGTCGAGTAAACATGTTTGTTTAGCCGCACTAACCAATTGTGTAAGCCTTTCAAGGGACACGCTTTTAAAATTTGAGAGGGTTATTGCATTATCATCAGCGCCGATAATCGGCGATCTCGACTGAGCGATTGGAATGGTATTCTTGATCTCATTCCTAATGGATTCAATCTTTCGAGCAAAAAATTTCATGAACTCGTCAGCTGAGTGGAAGGAGCTATCGGGGGTCGGCTGGCGTAGTGTTAGCTTTGCCACTGTATCAAATAGGTATTTAGGATTGTTTTTATTGAGATTAATGACTTGCGAAAAATAATGAGTTTTTGCTAAGATAAGCGCATCTTTATATTTCAGGAGACTGTCCTGGCATGCCTGATGGAAAACCTCAAGTTTGGTTAAACGCCATCTGCGCTCATGCTTTTTACATAATTGCTTAAGCGTACGGGTTTCATCTGTGAACCACGGAGTAGGCAATCTACGGCGAGTTTTCATATGTAGCGGCGCCACCGAGTCGATGGCATTTAACAATGTCGCATTGAATTCATTTGTAAGATTATCAATAGAGCCGATATATGCGGGAAATATGGCATTTGCCGGCGACTCAGATAGCGCAGTTGCAGTCATGGAGTTAATATTACGGCTGCTATAATTCTGATTGCTCTCTTGTCTTTGACGAAGAACTAAAATTTCAAATTTTATTAAGTAATGATCAGACAAAACAGTAGTGTATAGCAGTACTGTTATATTTGAGGTTGTAAGTCCTCGGGATAATACCAAATCTAAGGTATTTCCATTCTTATGCGTTGCTGCCTGTACGGCTTGCGTAAAACCAAACGTATCAGTTAAAGTCTGAAACGCCGAAGTAAGTGGCTCTGACGGTAAATTCATGTGAATATTGAAATCGCCCATGATTACTATATTATACGCATTTGTCACTAGATCAGTCACGGATTCTGAAAATTCATCCAGGAAGCCAGTAAGCCCCGGGTGGACGGTAAATAACAGCAAGATGAAATTACGGTAAAGTGGTGGATCGGACAGTGAGAACTTAAAATGTCTTAAATACGTTTAAATACAAGCTCACAAAATTTGGAGGCGAGGCCTCGTTAAGCAGCAGCAGTTCATTAGGTTTTAACCAGGTCTGCAAAGACCAAAAATGTTTAGATTATGTTCCGTGATGAGGTCATTAACGAGAACTGCTTTCGTATGAAGCGATCTAATATTCATAAGACCGAGTTTAAGTGTAATCGGTCGATCAGGGTTCGTATCTATCGAAGGATTTTTAAACGAAATGCGAGTAAGATTGTGTTCTCTAGGCCTGACATCACCTCTCAAATGTTTATTCGCGCGGTGGGACGGTACGACCGTGGGAATTTGATCGTAAATATTTGTTACACTTGTAAAATTATCTGAAACAGGCACCGTTTCATCAGCGATACCGGTCGGGGTGGAGTGATTGGATTACCCCAGTAGAAAGTGTGTTCACGTGTACTGTAGCACTATTCAAACTGTGACTCTCTAGTCTACACAAGGAGCTATGTGCATGCTAGAAGTCTAGCCTAGCGCTAGTTAACTTTAACTTAACAGACTCCAAACCCATCCTAACAGGTGGTCTAATCACCTGTGCCCCGGCCTGCTCTAAAGTGACCTGTCACGAGTGGCTCAAACAGTAATCTATATTCCTAGAAAGAGTGAAGGCGCCTTCACGGTTAAGGTGAAGGCCGTCCTTCCTCAGCAGGTCGGGGCGGCCCCAGAAGGAGGACCAGTTATCTATAAAATACAGTCCCTGCTTTTTACAGAACCCAGACATCCATCGATTAAGGGAGACTAATCTACTAAACCTCTCATCAGTGCCTCTCCCAGGCAGGGGGCCAGAGACAAATACTCGATGCCGACTCATCTTTCTGGCGAGATCACAAGTCCTCGCTATGTTTTTCTTTGTGATCTCTGATTGTCTCATCCTAACATCATTGGCCCGATGTGTGTCCGAGTAGCTAGTGTTGTTGGAACTACGCTGTTGACTAGGCCTATTGCGAGTCAGCTCACTAAGATTAGCTTCTATGTCGGGTGCTCTGCCCCCAGGAACACACATTACCGTGGCTGGATATTTAAGCGTAATATTTCGGGTAATGGAGTCACCTATGACCAAAGTGTGAGGGCCAGTAGACCGAGATGACTTTGGACGGCTATGCGTCTTACCTGGCTCATCGCGATTAGCAAGCCGCTTGGGGCTAATGCTAACTGGGCTCGCGGGCTGACTACAGTTCGCGTCTGTGTCCGCCACATCTACTGTTATCGCACTATTCTGCTCTAGCTGGCAGACACGTCCCTCTAGCAGGGACAACCTCTCTAAAAGAAGGGTGCAGTTGGTGCACGAAGCCGTACAAACCTCTTGATCCGCAGCCATACTTTGTGTCCGATGATCGACGGTAGACAAACGGTCACGAAGCCTCCGCTCTCTATAATTCTATTCTCTCTAATATCAGGTAACAGAAATACCCACACTTCACACGGATCAATGGTTGTTTAAAACAAAGCATCACAACTTCTGTACATTATTTATGCAACTTACAGCATGGTTTTGGGTTTAATATTTTATATTTGATGGATTTAATTTTGTCGTATATTTTAGGTTATTCCATAGCCCCAATGACACTTTACACGGCTCAATGATTGTTTAAAACAAAGCAACACAACTTGTTTTGGGTTTAATATGATCATATTTGATGGATTTAATTTTGTCATCTATTTTAGGTTATTCCATAGACCTAAAATCAGGTCACAGAAATAACCACACTTCACACAGGTCAATGGTTGTTTAAAACAAAGCAACACGACTTCTGTACATTATGTATACAACTTACAGAATGGTTTTGGGTTTAAAATTTCATATTTGATGATTTAATTTTAGCATCTATTTTAGGTCTATGTGTAGACCTAAAATAGACGTCTATTTTAGGTTATTCTATAGACCTAAAATAGATGTCTAAACTTGTTTTTATGCCAGTCGTATCATTTTATTTCATCTTATTTATATATTTATTATAAATTTATTATTTATTTGTATAAATGTATTATTTAGTTATATAAAGGCCGGTCCGCGAAAATATTTCTGACACGTAACCGGTCCGTGGCGCAAAAAACGTTGGGGACCACTGGTCTAGAGTATAATCGTAGGATTCCTGGAGGTGGGCGCAATGTTTCAAAAAAGGCTTCACGGCGTGGTTTGATCTTTCTGGCATCCAATAAATAGTTCAACTGTGTGTGTGTGTGCGTGTGTGTACATGTGTGTGTGTGTGTGTGTATGTGCGTGTTTGTATTTTTTATGCTTTTTATTAAAAAATCAGCATTAACAGAGTTAACATGTGCAGCTCCTATACAGGCAGTGAGAAAGCACAAGACTTTCCATTGTTCATGCCAACATGACATGACCTAGAAACAGGTGTGTCTTATCGCTCTTTATTTGACAAGCCACAAATTAGTCACAGCTACTGTAGAAAACAATTATACAATGTAATCAATGGTAAACTTCTTTAATTTACACTTTGTTGCAGGTTTGGTCATCACGTATGCAACCATCTGATCAGTATGATAATACTCTAAGAGTATTTTTCTGTTCACTGTGGATTGGATGAAGTGATACTTAAACGTCCACATCCTTACACCTCTGTCGATTGACAAAGTTTTTGGCCAAAGCAACCGGACCTTGGTTGTCCTCAAATACCTAATGCATACTGGTATTTATCAAACTGTGCAAGATACAGACACTGCTGGATAGTAGTTGCCAGTGCAATGTACTCAAACTCACAAGTGGACAGTGCTATTGTTGGCTGCGTTTTAGTTTACCATGATACAAGAGCACTGCCTACAGACAGGCCGACACCATAACCAGATGTACTGTGTCTGCAGCCCAGTCTGCATCACTGTATGCATGTATACCGAAGCCCTTGTCATTTTTCCTTTAACATAATTTCTTGTCATTTGTGCCTTTCAGTACATGCTTAACTGTATCATTGTTGTTCATTTGGTTCTGTAAAGTATGATGACAATTTGATAACTATAAAACTCAAATCAAATCTGGTACAAACAGTCAAATAGAGGAGCCCTTCCACTGCCTCCTTGTATTTCTTTAACATCACTGTACAGTGGCGAGTTATCCTGTATAGTTCAGTTTTGATTCACATGGTGTGGATCTAGGTTTACAATTGTGCATATCAACTGGGTTTGTGACATTATTACACAGTTGTTATTCTGGTTAAAATTAATGCCTAGAAAATGTCCAAGTTTACCCAAATCTTCCATTCTAAACCTTGTTGTTTAACTCAACAGTTAGGCTTCTGTCCCCAAATATGTATTCTAATTCTACACTTAATTCCCATCAAAATACAGGGAACTACCCCAACAAATGATAAAGTTAAGCAGTTTGAAATCCCTAGTTTTGAGAAAACATGTTTACAGGTTTTTAGCGCATACCTTTTTCTCAGATTCTTAGCTACTATTACCTCAGGAAAACATATTGACCTCAAACTTTCAGGAAGTGTTGAAAGATGACTGGGAAGTAAGTTCCAATACCAAGTAAGGACATCATCTGAAATTTTAACCGCTCAGAGTCTGAGGACGTTTGACATCTCAACAGGTGAAATAGTCATTTAACCTCAATCTCAAAACAACTTTGAAGATCCCATTAAGTTTACAAATCCTTTGTTGATCTATCAAAGTTTGCTTGTTTTATTATTGCTTCTTGCGTATGTTTTTTTAACGAGGCAAAGTACTTCAATGGGAAATTTGATTGAAGATTTTGTGTCACAAGATTATTGCCCAAGTTCACTGGTCATGTCTGTCTACTGTTTGAGCTCCTTTCCGCTATTTGATACAGATTTAACAATGGTAGTACCTGATGTGTGGCCAGAAGTGGAGAGAGCGGAGCATTTTGCCCGGGGGGCTGCATTGAAGTGGGCTTCGGGGGTTTTCTGTCGACCTGAACATCTGAGACGACTGAGCCAGTACAGGAAGAGAGAGAGTCAGCGAACTGCCTCTATACATACAAGACTCAAGGTGACAGCACTGAAACACACCCAGATGGTGACAAAGATAGAATGCACATACAGTGCAGTTTTTCAGTGTCTTATTTTTTAATGCTTCATTCACAAATCATTTTTCCTTCAGTTAATGGTTCAATCATACTTAGAAGAAGTGTGTTGGGGCATGGAACAGCTCAGAGAGGCCCAGGCTGAACTGTGGGAACCATGTCAGGCTTTAAAGAAAGCTGGAGTGGAGTATAACAGTAACCGAGATGAAATTAAATCTCTGGAGAGGCTGAGAGAAGTATCAGTTAACCACCGTCAGCTCCTCACTGCAATCAACAACCTGCCAAGACTTTACTCTGGTGAGATGCGTCCTCATAAGTGATAGGCTGAACACAATGATAAACATTTTATATGAATATTAAATAATAATTAGAATTTCTGACCTTCAATTTACAGGCATAAATTAAGATGTGAAACACATTACTCTAAAAAGTAAGGAACTGTTAACACCACTTGATTTATTACATAAATTCAGGTTTAAAATTGTAAATGTAAATAATTAATTTAATTTAGATAAAATTTCCAAGTCATTTTAATTCATTTTATGAGTTGGGATCAAAAAATGATGTTGGTAATTACATCAACTTAATTTAGCATGTCAGATTTCACTGTCATTAAACTTCAAACAAAGTCCAAGTTGTCATACATTATATATAAACTTAGCTTGATCACTTAATTGTTCTCGACAATAAATTTTCCATTTTAAGTTTCCTCTCTGACCCAAACAGGTGAGTGAGTCTGAATCAAAGTTCCATGGTGAGTAAAATGTAGTTCTAATTGGTCAAGTTAATTAATGGGTTTAAAATGGTTTCAATTTACTTTGAGTGAGACAACATTTAAAATTTCACTTGTCTAACTGACTCTAGCTAGCCTTTAGCACTGTTATCACGTTAGCTGTGTTCTTCCCCTGAGCTTGTTTAACCGTGACTGCTATCTGTAGCACAGTCATCCAAGTGGCACAGCGACATTTTTTTTTTTACAAAATATATTTTATTCATTCACATGTGTAACTGTATTCCTCCCCCCAAATTGTGGTCTGATGTTGCTGAGAGAGGAATTAAAGGAGTACATAACTGCTTTATTTTTATTTTCTCCGTCTGTTTAAAATATGGAGAAGAAAAGGTAGTCATATATAAAGGGCAGTACACAATATGAGCCATCAAAAACAACATTCAGTGTTGTTTTTTAACTGGAAGATTAAATTAAAGCTTAGACTAGATCGCTTCCAGTGAGAGTTGGTCTCTGTCAAGGCTGATCTTTGTCATTGATTCTGTTCTTCACTTTGATGGACAGAATTTCTTGGTGCGATCAAGGGGTTGAGGGAGCTTTGGAAACCTCAGCGTCTGCTTTTTGCAGATGTGGTGCTGTTAAATTCTTCAAGCCGTCATCTCCAACTCTTACTGAAGCGATGAGTGTGAACTGGTCAGGATGAAAATCAGCAAGTCAAAATCTGAGACCATGGTCCTCAGTCGGATAAGGCTGGATTGCCCTATTTGTGTCCGGAATTAGATCGTGCCCAAAGTGGAGGAGTATCTTGGGGTCATGTTCTTAAGCGAGGGTAGGATAGAGCGTGAGATCAACAGGCAGATTGGTGCAGCGTCTGCTGTGATGCAGACCCTGTATTGGTCTGTTGTGGTGAAGAAGTTGAAAGTCTTGAATTACCGGTTCGATCTACGTTTCTACCCTCACGTATGGTCACTATTAGTGGGTCATGACCGAAATAACAAGATCCTGGATAAAATGAGTTTTATTTGCAGGGTGTCCGGGCTCTCCCTTAGAGATTGTGTGAGAAGCTCGGTCATCCGTGAGGGAATTGGAGTCAAGCCGATGCTGATCCACGTTGATAGGAGCCAGATGAGGTGGGTTAGACATTTGATTAGGATGCCTCCTGGACGCCTCCCTGTGAGGTGTTCCAGACATGTCCCACTGGAAGGAGGCCCAGAGGATGACCCAGGAAACGTTAGAGAGACTATTTCTCTTAGCGGGCCTTGGAACTCCTGGGATGAACTGCATGAAGTGGCTGGGTAGAGAGAATAGGATGAGAGCACAAACTGCAGCCAAATCAGCCAACACAGGTTAATTAAAGGCCAGGAGGACAAACAGCGCTTCACCAGCAATAAAATGAGCTGGCTTGAGCCTGTCCAATGAAACACACTCCCAACACCCACCCCTATCAATCACAAAACTTTCTGGGCCCTGCTCTAGTACCCTAAACGGGCCGTCATATGGAAGTTGAAAGGGCGAGCAATGGGCGTGGTGGCACACAAAAAAAACTGAGCAGACATGAGTGCCGACGGTACAAACACCTTAGGAAGGCAATGGTGGACAGGCATGAGCGCCAAAGGGCCTCACAACAAAAAGGACAAAGGCCGCGCATCGGAACCTTCGGTTATAAACTGCCTTGGCACGCGAAGTGGCTGACCAAGTGAGCACCAACTCAGCTGTAGCGGCGTTAAGATTGTCCTTCGAAGCCTAATGTAACCGCAGCAAAACCCATGGAAGACGGTCAACCCAGTTATTTTCCGAGAGCTTAGCCTACAGCGCAGCGTTAAGAGAGCAGTGGAAACGCTCGCGCAACCCATTTGCCTGCGGGTGGTAGGCAATTGTACGATTAACCTGTATACTCAAGGACTCAGCCAAAGCCAACCAATCGGCGACCCAGGACAACTGGAACATGCGGGCTACACCTGCCGAGGTTGTGGAGGACAGGGGAACAGCTTCCAGCCACCAAGTGGTCCGATCCACAATCGCAAGTAGATGTGTCAAAGCCAAAGTCAAAGTCTGCTTTATTGTCAATTTCTTCACATGCCAAGACACACAAAGAGATTGAAATTACGTTCCTACTATCCCACGGTGACAAGACAGTTCACAATGTACATACGAGTAAACAACACAAGAAAAGTAAAACAAGAAGGCACAATCAATGAATAAATAAGAGTGATGAATAAATAATAAATAAACAAATAACACAATCAATAAGTACAGGATACTACGCAGAAGGGGGAAGAGAGTTCAGGATCCTAACAGGCTGGAGAATGAAGCTGTTTGTGAGTCTGGCGGTGTGGGAGCGCAGGCTCCTGTACCTCTTCCCAGAGGGCAGAAGATCAAACAAAGAGTGAGCAGGGTGACTCATATCACTCACAATCGTGGCCGCCTTGCGGGCGAGATGGGAGGCGTAAATGCCCTTCAGGGAGGGGAGTGAAGCACCAATAATCTTACCAGCCATGTTCACTATGCGCTGCAGGGCCTTCATGTTGTATTCAGTGCAGCTACCACCCCAGACAGCGATACAACTGGAGAGGACGCTCTCAATGGTGCCACGGTAGAATGTAGTCATGACGGGCGGAGGAGCACGTGCTCGCCTGAGCTTCCGCAGGAAGTACAGGCGGCGCTGAGCTTTCTTCGCCAGTTACGTGGTGTTGGCAGACCAGGAGAGGTCCTCACTGATGTGCACCCCCAGGAATCTGGTGCTGCTCACCCTCTCCACCACAGCACCGTCGATGGTCAGCGGCAGGTGTTGGGCGTGACCCTTCCGGAAGTCAACAACAATTTCCTTGGTCTTGTTGATGTTCAGCAGGAGGTTGTTGTCCCTGCACCATGCGGTCAGAAGGTCAACCTCCAACCTGTTCTGAGTCTCGTCGCCCTTGGTGATGAGACCCACCAGAGTCGTGTCATCAGCAAACTTCACTATGCGGTTGTTGCTGTAGGACGCAGTGCAGTCATGCGTCAGCAGGGTGAAGAGCAGCGGACTGAGCACACAGCCTTGGGGGGCCCCCGTGCTTAGCGTGATGCTGGCGGAGATTCTGTCGCCAACAATTACCACCTGAGACCTCTGACAGAGGAAGTCCAGTAGCCAGTTGCAGAGGTAGGTATTGAGGCCCAGCTTGTCGAGTTTGCAGATGAGTTTTCGTGGCACAATGGTGTTGAAGGCAGAACTGAAGTCCACAAACAGCAATCTCACACACGAGTCCCTACTCTCCAGGTGGGAGAGGGCCGACTGGGGGGCAGAGCAGATGGCATCCTCAGAGGACCGTTTGGCCCGGTACGCAAACTGGAAGGGGTCTAAGGTGGGGGGGAGAATGGATCTGATGTGCTCCAAGACAAGCCGCTCAAAGCACTTCATGATGATGGGTGTCAGTGCCACGGGGCGATAGTCATTGAAAAAGGACGGAGCAGGCTTCTTTGGCACAGGTACGATGGTGGCAGCCTTGAAACACGAAGGGACGATGGCCTGATGCAGGGAAATGTTAAAGATGTCCGTGAAGACACCCGCCAGCTCCCCAGCGCAGTCCTTCAGCGCTCGACCTGGGATGTCGTCAGGGCCCTCCGCCTTACGGGTGTTGATAGCGGCAAGCGCCCTCCTCATGCTGTCGGCAGAGAGGCACAGGGGCTGCTTGTGTGGAGGGGGAGTAGTCTTCAGCGGGCAAGTGCTGTTCTGAGCGTCGAAGCGAGCATAGAAGCGGTTAAGATCGTTGAGCAGACGGACGTCGCCCTCACAGCTCTGCGGCGCGGGCTTGTAGTCCGTGATGGTCTGAATGCCCTGCCAAAGGCTCCGTGCATCCCTGCTGTCCTTGAAGTGGGTGGTAATCTTGCAAGACAACGCCCTTTTCGCTTCCTCGATGCCCTCAAGCCAGCCTCATCCCCCGCTCTGAAGGCTTTGTCCCTGGCCCTCAGCAGCCTGAGGACAGCCCCCGTCAGCCATGGCTTCCAGTTAACCCGAGTGACGATGGACTTCGAGTGAGTCACATCATCAATGCACTTTGTGACGTAAGAGGAAACAGAGTCAGTATACTCCTCTATGTCTGTCCGACCGTTGCAAGTGGCCGCCCGCTTAAACATGTCCCAGTCAGTAGTGCCAAAGCAGTCTCGAAGCGCATCAGAGGCACCCTCAGGCCACACCCGTACCCGCTTGCGAACCGGCCTGGATGCCTTCACCCTTTGTCTGTATGCAGGCAAAAGCATAACAGTGAGATGGTCAGAAAGTCCAAGATGGGGGAGGGGGGCGGCCTTGAAAGCTCCTTTATGTGTAGAGTAGACCAGGTCCAGGAAGCTGTCACCACGTGTTGGAAAATTAACATGCTGGTGAAGCCTCGGAAAAACAGACTTTAGGTTAGCATGATTAAAGTCCCCAGCGAAGATGGTGAAACCGTCAGGGTGTGCCGTCTGTTGTTCACTGACGGCCTGGTGCAGTTCACTAAGAGCCGCAATCCTGTCGCCTTCGATGTTGGAAGGCGGGATGTATACCGCGACTAGCAGAATCGCAGTAAATTCCCTTGGCAGGTAAAAAGGACGGCACTTAATGACCACAAACTCCGCCAGTGGCGAGCAGTGCCTGCATAGCACTACGGAGTCCCGGCACCATTCGTCACGGACGTAGACACATATTCCACTTCTTCGCGACTTTCCCCCTCTCACAATGGCACGGTCTGCCCGATAGCATGCTAGCCGCTCCAGATGCACAGCAGAGTCCGGAATGTTGACAGTCAACCAGGTCTCAGTGAACACGAACACACAGGAGTTACGCACTGTCCGGTTCGTGGATCTCAGTAGGCGAACGTAATCCATCTTGTTGTCCAGCGAACGAACATTCGCCAGAAGAATGGAAGGCACGGCTAGGCGAGCTGGGTTGGCCGCCAGCCTGGCCCGGACACCTCCGCGCTTGCCCCTCTTCTGCCTCCTCGCACACCGCTTCCGACGCATTCCAACCGGGGGAGGAATAGCAGGCGAGACCGGCGACGCACCAGGACGGAGCAGTCTGAGCACCTTTAATGTCTCCGCATCAAAGTCCAGAACGCCACAAAACCCACTTTCGCCGATGTCGAGCAGAACCTGCCTGCTGTACCTGTAGCACGATGTATCACGACGAGACGAACACATAAAACTTTTAGACAAACTCTCATTATATGAACGAAACACCGTATGGGCGGGACAGAGAGAGGTCACTGCGTGTGCACGCGCCGCCATCTTTACCAAAAAGTGCCCACTAGATCCACGTCTACTTGGTCAAACCGCCTGGTCGGAATCGGAAAAAGCTCGAGGGTCTCCCTGGTGTGACGGTGGACTTTGGCACGCTGACACTGCAGGCACACAACTGCGCAACCCCTAATCTCCTTACGTACTCCAGGCCAAACAAACTTGGCTGTCTCCAGCTTAACTGATGCACGAAGGCCAGAATGTGAAAGGAAGTGGATGGAGTAAAAAACCCAACAACACAATTTCAACGAAACTCTGGGATGAGGACCACCCGTGGACACATTGCAAAGAAAAGCTGAACTGTTCTCACTCAAAGCCACTTTCTCAATCTTCAGAGCCGTACCTCACAATTTTAGGCTGCGAATGTCAGGATCAATAATGCGGTCTGCTGCCATCCCAGAAAACTTTTGAGCTGGATTCGACAAACCAGCACACGTGATAGACAGTCAGCTTCAGGGTTACATTTACCCGCCACATGCTAAATGTTTGTGGTAAACTCGGAAATGGACGCTAAGTGCTGCTTGTTCTCTTGCAGCCTGCAACAACAAAAAATCCAATGGGCTGCCACACACCATCTACCAGCTGCTCAACCACCGCATCTACAGCAACATCAGACACGTCTGTAGTCAACGCCACTATCACCGTGGAAATCGGGTGGGCTAAGAGAGCTGTGCTTGCGAGGGCGTCCTTAGCTTGTTGAAAAGAAAAAAACTCAACTGGGATGTTTTTCATGGCATCGTAAAGAGGCTGCATGAGGTGGGTCACACGAGGAAGGAACCGGTTATGAAAATGAACCATGCCCAAAAACGCCTGCAGCACCTTAACTGGGGCAGGACTGGGGAAATCCACCAGTGCCTTCACTTTGGTGGGCAACGGGACCGCGCTGCCGTGTGAATCCAGGCGCTGAAACACTTTCGTCAAGATAGACAAACACAAAGTCAACGTCACGTAAGAGAGTCCATCAACCATAACCCCCTTATGTGCATGCACGGTTGTGCTCAGTAATACTGTTAAGCAGACAAAAATTGCCACAGGCCCACCAAGAACCATCCATTTTCGGCAACATGTGCCTACAGGCTATTCGATTGCCCCACGATCCCCAAACGCTCCATTGTAGTAAACTCCTCTTTTGATATAGACAATTTGGCCATGTCAAGGTGACGCGCGCAGGCAAAAACGGGCGGCCCCACAGTGAGAATGAAATGCTCCACTCGTGGAAAAAAGCTGGAGTCTGCCAGCAACCTCTGATAAATGTCCCCCGATGTGAAAAAACTATATGCACCATCACTCTGATTCCTCCGGCCTCAAAAAGTGGCAAAAGACGCAGCATCAATTTAACGTCCATTAAGAACATCGGCAAGCAGTCCATGTGCACACAGAAAATCTTGGCTGGATGGGGCCATCTTGGCTGGATGGGGCCATCTTGGCTGGATGGGGACATCTTGGGTGGGGACATGTGTTTTAGCTTTTTTAACTTTACTAATTTGACATTCAATAGTTTGCGGGGACCGTTCAATAGCTTGCGGGGTCGTAGTCGTCTCCAAGAGTCGATTCGTTAAAGAGCCAGCATTTACTGACTCCAAGCTGCCTGTGTGTAAATTTGCAGCTGAAGACATCTGAAAGACAGAGGCCAGGTTTTGGTGCATCTAATTTGACATTGACTCCTGGGGTCGACTCCAAGAATCGAGCCGTTAAAGAACCTGCATTTACTGGCTCCGAGTCGCCTATGTGTAAATTTGTGGCTGAAGACATCTGAAAGAGAGAGGCCAGGTGTTGGTGCATCTAATTTGAGGTTCAAAAGTTTGCGGGGACCGTACAATAGTTTGCGGGGCCCCAGTCATCTCCACGAATTGAGCTGTTAAAGAGCCCACATTTACTGGCTCCGAGTCGTCTATGTGTAAATTTGTTGATGAAGACAAACCTTCTCCACCAATCATTAGCTATAGGAGAGCGTTTTCGCATCACATGACCCCATAGGCGTGACCTTCTCCCCGCCAAATTTGAAGTGAGTTTGGGACAGACGACCTGTCCCAAACTCATATTAGAGGACAAGCCAGCGCATGAGCTCTGAACAGCTGAGTCGGAGTGCGCTGAATATTGTTTCGAGATGGTTAAAGGTAGGTAATGTTACTGTTTTATCAGTATAATAATAATAACAATAATAATAATAATAATAATAATAATAATAATAATAATAATACATTAAGTTTATTATAATACACATGGGTTATTTGTAAAACATCAATCAAGAATCAAGAATTATTTGCCATGTTTGAGCATGCCAAACAAGGAATTTGACTTCGGTACATCACAGCCTCTGTTCAACATTTAGGTGACAAACAACACTCAGGACGTGCGAAAATTAACAAATATTCTCAAAAATCCCCTGAACTTAAACTCCCAGGAGGGCAAGGAAAAACTCAAAACTCCAACTAGGGGAAATGAGAAACCTTGAGAAGAGACCACAGATGGGAGGATCCCTCTTCTTAGATGACCAGGCTGCAATGGATGCAGAGTGGACACATAGTACACATAATACAGAAAATTCAAAAAAGACGTGGAGAGTACGATCTTATTGCACAGTAATGACTCTGAGACTCTAAGAGTGGTGTGAGTTCATCAGAGCGACAGCCTGGGGGAAGAAGCGGTCTGTCCGGAGGGGAGTAGTTCGAACAGACTGCAACCTGGGTGAGAAGGGTCTGGAGAGATGTTACTTGTACTTTTCCTGGTCCTGGGCAGGTAAAGTCCTGGATAGACGGAAGGTTGATTCCAATTATCTTTTCTGCAGTCCTGATTGTCCGTTGCAATCTGTGCTTGTCTTGTTTGGAGGCCGATCCAAACCAGACAGTGATGGAGGTGCAGAGGATAGACTGGATTATGGCAGTATAGCAGGTCTTCAGCAGCTCCCGCGGCAGGTTGAACTTCCTGAGCTGTCTCAGAAAGTACAACCTCTGCTGGGTCTTCTTCCGGACAGAGTCTATGTGGCCGGTCCATTTCAGGTCCCGAGAGATTGTAGCTCCCAGGAACTTGAAGATGTCAGTGGAGAAAATAGTATTACTGTGGCTAGTGAGGGGTGAAAGTGGTGAAGGGTCTCGCCTGAAGTCCACTGTCAACTCCACGGTCTTGAGCGGGCTCAGCTCCAGGTGGTTTTGGCTGCACCGGTGGACCAGCCGCTCCACCTCCTGTCTGTACGCAGTCTCGTCACCGTCCCGGATCAGTCTGATGAGAGTGGTGCCGTCTGCATACTTCAGGAGCTTCACAGGAGAGTCTCCTGAGGAGCAATCGTTAGTGTAGAGAGAGAAGAGCAGTGGGGAGAGGACGCACCCCTGAGGGGCGCCAGTATTGGTGGTCCGGGTGTCGGATGTGATTGTCCCCAGCCTCACACGCTGTCTCCTGTTGGTCAGGAAGCTGGTGATCCACTGACAGGTGGAGGCAGGCACGGCGAGCTGGATGAGCTTCTGTTGAAGGATGTCAGGAGCTTAAGTCCACAAACAGGATCCTGGCGTACGTTCCTGGGGTGTCCAGGTGGTGCAGGATGTAGTGTAGTCCCATGTTGACTGCACCCACCCGTTTGCCCGGTAGGCAAATTGGAGGGGTTCAAGCAGGGAGCCTGTGATGTCCTTCAGGTGGTTCAACACTGACCTCTCAAAAGATTTCATTACCACAGATGTCAGGGCGACAGGTCTATAGTCATTCAAACCTGTGATGGCGGGCTTCTTGGCCATCGTCACGATGGTGGAGCTCTTGAAGCACGAGGGCACCTCACACAGCTCCAGGGAACGGTTTGAAGATCCATGCAAAAGTGGGTGCCAGTTATTCAGCACAGACTTTCAAGCAGGAAGGGGACACGCTGTCTGGGCCCGGTGCCTTCCTGATCTTTTGTCTCCGGAACATCTGGCGCACTTCCTCCTCGCGGATCTGGAGTGCGGGTGCGGCCTCTGCAAGAGAGAGAGTAGGTGACAACGGTGATGGAGGTGTGGACAGAGCGGTTGTGGGGGGAGGTGAGTATGTTGATTTTGCTGCAGGAGGTCCTGTTGTGTGGCAGGACCGATCAAACCTGCAGTAAAACCTGTTTAGCTGGTTTGGAAGCCTTGGGTTCCCCACAGGAGGGTTGGTCTCTTGAAGCCCGTGATGCTCTTCAGGCCTTTCCACACTGTTGAGGGATCAGGATTGGCAGAGAGGTGTCTCTCCACGCTCTCCCTGTAACACCACTTGGCTTTCCTGACCTCTCGGTTCAGTGTGTTTCTGGTCTGCTTGAACAGGTCCCGGTTGCTACTCCTGTAGGCCTCCTCCTTGACTTTGCGCAACCTCCTGAGGTTCGGTGTAAACCACGGTTTGTCGTTGTTGTACGTGCAGAAGGTCTTAGTCTGCGCACACAGATCCTCACAAAAACTGATGTATGATGTGACAGTGTCAGTGAGTTTATATAGGTCTGAAGTTGCAGCTTCAAAAACTCCCCAATCGGTGCAGTCAAAGCAGGCTTGGAGGTCCTGCTTTGACTCCACTGTCCACTTCCTCACAGTCCTCACCACAGGCTTAGAAGTTTTTAATTTCTGCCAGTAGGCAGGGATCAGATGAACTAGACAGTGGTCCGAGAGTCCTAAAGCTGCACGAGCCACAGAGTGGTATGTGTTGTGTATTTTGGGCTAACTCATGTTCCGTAGTAGGAAAACTCCGGAAGTGGGAGGGGGAGCTTTGGGGGGCGTTCAGTGTTGTGTTGTACACCCTGTGAACTGACTGTATTGAAGGAATAAAGCAGTAATCCATCATGTCGTTGTCCGAACAATTCTTGCTACATAAGAACCTGGAAAATAGTAAGGATATAACAAAACTGGCGACGAGGATGTCTGGACTGACGCGTGTTGTCCGGCTTCAACTAGAGGGGTGGAGTGGATTGGTGGACTATTGGCAACGTCGTGAGTAGTGTGGTGAAGTGTAAAAAAGAGTGGCCTGCTGAGGGGAGACGTCTGTGAAGGGAAAGCAGTGCCATACAAACAGGAACTTGTAATGGCGGGAATAATTGGCTCAATTGGTCCCTTTGACAAAAGTATTGAACAATGGAGCTCATATACTGAGCGTTTTGATTACTTCGCCATGGCTAATAATATAGAGGAGAAGCTAGTACCCACGTTTTTGAGTGTAATGGGGCCGAAAACGTTTAACTTGCTACGTGACCTACTTCAACCAGAAAAGCCGGGCAGTAAAACATACCAAGAAATAGTGGATGTACTGGCAAACCATCTTTCACCGAAACCCCTGGTAATCGCAGAAAGATTCCGATTTCACAGACGCAGCCAAGAGGAGGGCGAGTCGGTCACCCAGTTTGTAGCAGCCCTACGCAAGCTGGCTGAACACTGTGAGTTCCAGGATGTGTTAAATGACACTTTGAGAGACAGGCTGGTATGTGGACTTAGAAACGAAGCAGCACAGAAGAGATTACTCACAGAAAGTAACTTGCCTTTGGAAAAGGCCATTAACATCAGTGTAACAATGGAAATGGCAAAACGGGAGGCCCAGCAGCTAAGTGCTACAGAAAGAGTGCACCAACAATCAACAATGATAAACCAAACGCGCAAGGGCCATGTTTTCATCCATCCATCCATCCATCCATCCATTTTCCGAACCGCTTAGTCCCCACGGGGGTCGCGGGCGTGCCGGAGCCTATCCCAGCCGTCATCGGGCAGTAGGCGGGGGACACCCTGAACTGGTTGCCAGCCAATTGCAGGGCACACAGAGACAGACAACCAATCGCACTCACACTCACACCTAGGGACAATTTGGAGTCTTCAATCGGCCTACCAAGCATGTTTTTGGAATGTGGGAGGAAACCGGAGTGCCCGGAGAAAACCCACGCGGGCCCGGGGAGAACATGCAAACTCCACACAGGGAGGGCCGGAGGTGGAATCAAACCCGTACCCTCCTAACTGTGAGGCGGACGTGCTAACCAGTGCGCCACCGAGCCGCGCCATGTTTTCGCTGTGGCAAATCTGGACATCTTGCATCGACGTGCTGGTGCAAAGAGATGGACTGTCGTAACTGTGGAAAAAAAGGGCACATAGAGCGGGCGTGCCGAAGTAAACAGGGCGCGGACAAAAGCTCAAGGGCTGGGAACAAAAGTGACAATGTGAAATATAAACAAAAAAGGCATGTTCGCACCATTTGCCATGATAATGAAAGAAATAGTGATTCTTCGGAGGAAGAAGTGCCTGTAAATACGATACGAGTGATGAATGTAGGTGTGAGCTCAGATGGCTACTGGGCTGAACCCAAGTTGGAGGGACATGTGGTGAAAATGCAGATAGACACAGGGTCAAAGGCATCACTAGTGTCACACAAGATCTATAGGGAACACATGAGGCACCTCCCACTACGTCCATCAGACACAGTTTTTAAGGCATATACGGGACATCAAGTGCACATGGAAGGGATGACAGATGTGACTGTTCAGTACCAAGGGCAAACCAAAAAGCTTCCCCTTTATGTGACCAAGGGAAATCATCCTGCTATAATGGGGCGTACATGGCTACAGGGAATCCGGCTGGACTGGCAAGCGATAAGGAAGCTGTCACACAGTTCCACTCCGCTACAAGAAATACTCGAGAAACACAAAGAGGTTTTCCGTGATGAATTAGGCAGCATGAAAGATATAACCATTAAGTTACATGTCAAACCTGTTAGCAAGCCTGTGTTTATGAAAGCTAGACCAGTACCATACGCCATCCGATCCAAGGTGGAAGCGGACTTGGACGCCCTGGTCAAGAATGGGGTTTTGGAGCCAGTGACCATCAGTGAGTGGGCCACGCCCATCGTTCCAGTACCAAAAAAAGATGGGGGAATTCGGACCTGTGGAGACTTCAAGGTAACACGTAACCCTGTGTTAGCAGCAGAGCAATATCCACTTCCCCTAATTGATTACTTGTTTGCTGGACAGAGTGGGGGACAAAAATTCAGTAAGGTAGATCTCAGTCAGGCTTACCTACAAATGCATGTAGAAAAAGAGTCATGTGAAATGTTGACCATTAACACACACGAGGGTCTCTTCAGATACTGCAGACTGCCGTTCGGCATCACGTCAGCCCCGGCACTTTTTCAGCGAGCAATGGATCAGATCCTTAGTGGGTTGCCTGGTGTACAGTGCTATCTTAACGATATCCTGTGCACTGGATCTACCGATGACGAGCACCTGCGCAACTTGGATGCTACCCTTCAAAAGCTGAAGGACTACGGCTTGAGAGTCCGTAAGGACAAATGTGACTTCTTCAAACCATCTGTGGAATATCTGGGGCATGTGATCGATGCAGAAGGGCTGCACACTGCACCATCAAAAGTGGCAGCTGTCGTGGACCCGCCCCCACCCCAAAACATCAGCCAGCTACGATCCTTCTTAGGTCTGTTGAACTACTACGGACGCTTCATACCCAATCTGTCATCACTGCTGCAACCGCTGCACGAACTGCTACGCCGAGACAAAACGTGGAAGTGGACAGCCAGCTGTCAGGAGGCTTTTGAAAAGGCTAAAGGAGTGCTGACTACGTCCAAGGTCCTAACACACTTTAACCCATCACTTCCACTGCAGCTCGCCTGTGACGCCTCTCCTTACGGAGTAGGGGCGATTCTCTCTCATGTCCTGCCGGGTGGTGATGAAAAGCCAATCGCTTTTGCATCAAGGACATTGAACAATGCAGAGTCTAACTATGCTCAACTGGAACGAGAGGCACTGAGCATTGTTTTTGGAGTTAGGAAATTCCATCAATACTTGTATGGGAGGAAGTATACGCTCCTGACGGACCATCGGCCCCTCACAACCATCCTCGGTCCGCACACTGGGATACCGTCTCTTGCTGCATCCCAACTGCAGAGGTGGGCTTTGTTGTTGTCGGCGCATGCGTATGACATCAGATATCGCAAATCAGACTTCCACTGCAATGCGGATGGCTTGTCCAGATTGCCTTTGCCTGTCACAAAGCCGGAGTCGGACACGGTGGACCTCTTCTACTTCAGGGAGGTGGAGAGGGCACCTGTCTCAGATGTGCAGGTAAAAAGGGAACCTCGGAATTACCCGGAGTTATCGGCGGTCATGGACGTTGTCGTCAAGGGTCGATCTGCTGGCGATAATGCGAATCTGAAGCCTTTCCTCGGGAGGAGATTGCAACTGTCTGTCCAGTCTGGGTGTTTACCCTGGGGTAGGAGGGTGGTCATTCCACGGTCACTTCGCACAAAAGTGCTGCAGGAACTGCATTCGGGACACAGCGGAATAGTACGAATGAAAGAAATAGCGAGAAGCTATTTTTGGTAGCCGAACATGGATCAACAGATTGAAGAGTTGGCCAAAAGCTGTCCATCATGCCACCAAGTCAGGAACAATCCTCTACTAGCGCCTCTTCACCCCTGGGAATTCCCACAAGGACCATGGCACCGGGTGCACATTGATTTTGCGGGACCAGTGGAGGACAGGATGTTCCTTGTTGCTGTGGATGCACACAGTAAATGGCCAGAGGTGGCTATCATGAGATCAACCACTGCAGAGAAGACAATCGAAAAGTTAGGGGAACTGTTTAGTCGGTTTGGATCTCCTGCTCAGCTAGTCTCTGACAATGGACCCCAATTTGTCTCACAGGAAATGGCAGTGTTCCTACAAGCTAACGGTGTTCAACACATTAAGTCAGCCCCCTACCACCCCGCAACAAATGGGCTTGCTGAGAGGTTTGTTCAAACCATGAAACATGCCTTGAAAACATCACAAGGGGAAGGAACACTACATCAGAGACAGCACCACTTCCTACTAACCTATCGGAACAGTCCACATGCAACCACCAAGACATCTCCTGCTAGCCTGATGCTAAAGAGAAACCTGCGCACCACGTTTGACCTCTTGAAGCCCTCAGCAGTGAAGGATATTGTCCAATGTCAACAGGAAAAACAGGTTAGGTGCAGAGGACAGAAGGACAAAGGAAGAGTTTTCAAGCCCGGAGAATCTGTGCTGGCAAGGAACTACCGTAGCGAACCAAAGTGGATTCCTGCCACTGTTATTGCGCAAACGGGACCAGTATCTTATACTGTCCAAACATCTGATAGTGTATGGAGGAGACATGTTGATCAACTCCTACAGACTCTGTTAGGGCCAGCGGAGCTGTCCCTCAAAGATTTTCCTGATGGCCCCGCCTATGTCAAAACACCGGTTCACATACCCTCCCTAGTCCAGGACTCAACCACACTAGCGCCAACAGTCCCAGCTGAGGATGTGCCCGAAACAGAGACTGAGACATCTCCCTTTGATGAAGCTCCTGCAACAAGTTCGCCATTGGTCGACCATAGAGCTGATCCTGTGCCCCCAGATAGGAGATATCCTATCAGAGAGCGGCGAGCTCCTGCACGCTTGGACTTATAGGTTAGTGAATGACCCGAGTTATGGGGGTGCAGAATATTCCCATGGGTGTAGATTGAGGTTATCCCCTCTCACCCAAAGTTAGTTTTCATGGGAACATTATTGTCATAATTAGGCTGGACCACATATGATAATTGTTTAATGGTAGTTATTGATAGATCTTGGGGATGTCTAGTTCTAGGTGCGTAATACTATTTTGTTCGTGCATATAGCACGTTCATTGTAAGGGGGGAGGAGATGTTGTGTATTTTGGGCTAACTCATGTTCCGTAGTAGGAAAACTCCGGAAGTGGGAGGGGGAGCTTTGGGGGGCGTTCAGTGTTGCGATGTACACCCTGTGAACTGACTGTGTTGAAGGAATAAAGCAGTAATCCATCACGTCGTTGTTCGAACAATTCTTGCTACATAAGAACCTGGAAAATACTAAGGATATAACAGTATGCATCCTTTATTACGGTTTAGCAGTGGTCCAGTGTCTGTGCCCCTCTGGTGGGACACGTTATGTGCTGTCTGTATTTGGGGAGTTCGTGTGCAAGGTTCGCTCTGTTAAAATCACCCAGAACAATGATTAGTGAATTTGGTAGAAGTTTCTCCATGTCTGTCACCTGGTCAGCCAGCATCTGCATGGGTTCACTCGCACGTGCGTGTGGTGGAATGTAAACAGCCGCCATGACGATCGAGGAGAACTCCTGTGGTGAATAGAACGGCTGGCAGTTTATGAAAAGTGTTTCTAGGAAAGGGCTGCAAGACTCAACACGTACACCAACGATCATTAATATAGAAACATAGACCACTTCCCTTTGATTTTCCGGTGAGCTCCGTGCTGCGGTCTGCACGCATTAGCCGAAACTCAGCTAGCTCCATGGCGTGGTGGGGGGTGCTTCCGTCAAGCCACGTTTCAACAAAGCACACCGCGGCGGATCTGCCGAAGTTAGTGCTCCTTGAAGTGAGAAGCAGCCGTTCGTCCATCTTGTTCGCCAGGGAGCGGACATTCGCCAGATGAATTGATGGTAGGGCAGAACGGAACCCTCTCTGCCTCAGCTTTACGAGGGGTCCGGCACGTTTGCCACGTCATCTTTGGCGTGCTAGCTTGAATAGCACCGCCGCTCCGGCTAAAATCTCCGTCAAACAGTCCGGATCAGAGAGAAGTGGAGAGAAAATACCAGGAGAAGACTGTCCGATGTTTAACAGGTCTTCTCTGATAAAAGTGATCCAGGATGGACAGCAGAGGACATAGAACACACACAAAATAAGACAACGTAGCAGAGGGCCATCATGACGTAAAGACGTAAACATGATGTAATGTTTATGTATTGTCCTGCAGATATTATCGTTTTTGCCGATGTTCACAATCCTCATAAGTACTTGATTTACGAGTTTGTTATTTACATTAATATATTACTATATAATATATAATAATATAATATATTATTTATTTTCTAAAGTTTATAATACGTTTTTTTTCTTTCACAAAAAGCACCCTTCAACGATGACTTCAGCGGAGTTTATCTGACGCAATCAGACTTCGGTGAGTCAGACGTTCATCTACGATAGCAAATATAAATGCTACTAGTTTGTGATTTATTTTATGTATGTAACAGATCTCATAGCCGCAGCCAAAGAGGACATTAGAAAAAACGGACTGCCGACAGAAGCTGATTCCGAAGCACAGACGCTAGCAGGCGTTTCTCGACGACGTTTTAAAATACCAGAGCCGGTGGAGCCAGCCGCATCAGATCTGGTGGAGCCAATCGCATGAGAGTCACATTCTACCTTTGAGGCCAATCAACTCACGCCCCACGCAGACCGGCAGGAAGTTGTCACAAACATAGAGGTGGAGCCAGAAGCATTCACGGACACAGAATTGGCGGATGCTTTATCTGCATACGAAGGCGTGAACCACCCTCACGAGTCGGCGAAAAAGGTTAGAAGTATTTTTTTCTAATTTTTTTCTCTTTCTATGTTATCATTCGACTAACTATTTTTGGTATTATAACGGTTTTACTGATTTTAAATATCTACTTCCAGTTAAACGTCGTTACACGGGCCGAGGGATTCAAATAGGAAAAAGGAGGTGGGCAGCGATCTACAACACGAGCCATCCAACCACCAGGGGGCCTGAGCCGGCACGCGAGGGTCATCACCATAAGAATAGGAGACGTCCAGTAAAGTGCAGTCGTAATTGCATCTACAAAAGTCGACTACAAGACTGTTTTAGGGTTATACACATCCTGACAAATTTGGCTGAATCAACATAGGTCGCTGTTTTTACTATTTCGTGTTGTTTCTGTTGTGGTTTTAAAAAAGAAATACATAATTGGCTCCTTACCTCGACATTCTAGAAGTGAGTTCTGTTAACTACAACAGGACCACCCTGCTGAACACTTCTCAGAGGTCGCGAATTAACAACATTGTTCACACGCATACCTGACGATGTGTGCTGAAACGCTGGTGCGCTGTCATCAATAACATCTATTTCGTGATCAATTATTACAGAGCCGTTGTTAGGCTGCTGAGGAATGTGCTGAGACGCTGGTGCAATGTCATCAGTTATTACAGAGCCATTGTTAGGCTGGTGAGGCATGTGTTGAAATGTTGGTGCGGTGTCATCAATAACATCTATTTCATGATCAATTATTACACAGCAGTTGTTAGGCTGTTGGCGAATGTGCTGGAATGTTGGTGTGTCGGCATAGGTAACAGATGGCATGGGTTCAACAGGCTTAACGGTCAACTGGTCAACCAAAAGCTGCGTATTTAGATTTTTGATCATGGCTAGCAGCTGAACAGGAATATCAGGACTGATACGGCCGCTGTTATCACTAGCTTGGTTGTTTAATTCCTCTATCATGTCTACCAATTGTGACGGGATCGGTGGAGGACTTTGTCTACCTTCATTCAGACTTTGATTGTTCAGATCATCTATGACAGCTTGTAAATGGGTAAGCATATCAGGGCTGAGGGAGTTCTCTCCCCCCGACACAGTAGCGTTCACATTGTTGAGAACCGTGAGCAGATCTGATGTTAATTCTGATATTTGATCCCTAGACGCATCAGTTGATGGCAAATCAATATCGTTGTTAATGCTCAACAAATCTGGCTCTAGCTCAGGTGTATCACTTCTTTGGTTTGTAGCAGTTTCACAACATGGTTGCAAATCTATTTCGTCAATGCTTGTTAGGAAATCTGACTCCGCTGACGAGAGGTTACAACGATCCATTATATTTCTTTTTTCAAAACACAACTGAAACAATACGGAATAGTAAAAACAGCGACCTATGTTGATTCAGCCAAACATTCTTGTAGTCTACTTTTGTAGATGCAATTTCCACTGAACTTTACTGGACGTCTCCTATTATTATGGTGATGACCCTCGCGTGCCGGCTCAGGCCCCCTAGTGGTTGGATGGCTCGTGTTGTAGATGGCTGCCCACCTCCTCCTCCTTCCTATTTGAATCCCTCGGCCCGAGTAACGACGCTTAACTGGAAGTAGATGTTTAAAATCAGTAAAAACCAAAAATAGTTAGTCGAATGATAACATAGAAAGAGAAAAAAATTTGAAGGGAATACCTCTAACTTTGTTCGCCGACTCATGAGGGTGGTTCACCCCTTCGTATGCACATAAAGCATTCTGCGTCCGTGAATGCTTCTGGCTCCACCTCTATGTTCGTGACAACTTCCTGCCGGTCTGCGTGGGGCGTGAGTTGATTGGCCTCAATGAGAGAACGTGACTCTGATGCGATTGGCTCCACCGGCTCTGATGCAGCTGGCTCCACCGGCTCTGGTATTTTAAAACGTCGTCGAGAGACGCCTCCTAGCGTCTGTGCTGTTTCGGAATCAGCTTCTGTCGGCAGTCCGTTTTTTCTAATGTCCTCTTTGGCTGCGGCTATGAGATCTGTTACATACATAAAATAAATCACAAACCAGTAGCATTTATATTAACTATCATAGATGAACGTCTAACTCACCGTAGTCTGATTGTGTCAGATAAACTCCGCTGAAGTCATCGTTGAAGGGTGCTTTTTGTGAAAGAAAAAAAAACGTATTATAAACTTTAGAAAATAAGAATAATATATTAATGTAAATAAACTCGTAAATCAAGTACTTACGAGGATTATGAACATCGGCAAAAACGATGATATCTGCAGGACAATACATAAACATTACATAATGTTTTACAAATAACCCTAGTGAATTATCATAAACCTAATGTATTATTATTATTATTATTATTATTATTATCCATCCATCTTCTTCCGCTTAACCGGGGTCAGGCCGCGGGGGCAGCAGCTTTAGGAGGGACTACCAGACTTCCCTCCGCCCAGCCACTTCATCCAGCTCATCCCGGGGGATCCCAAGGCGTTCCCAGGCCAGCTGAGAGACATTGTCTCTCCAGTGCGTCCTGTGTCGTTCCCGGGGTCTCCTACCGGCGGGACATGCCTGGAACACCTCTCCAGGGAGGCGTCCAGCAGGCATCCTGCTGAGATGCCCGAGCCACCTCATCTGGCTCCTCAACGTGGAGGAGCAGCGGCTCTACTCCGAGTCTCTCCCGGATGACCGAGCTTCTCACCTTATCTCGAAGGGAGAGCCCGGAAACCCTGCGGAGGAAACTCATTTTGGCCGCATGTATCCTAGATCTCGTTCTTTCGGTCACAACCCATAGCTCGTGACCATAGGTGAGGGTAGGAGCATAGATCGACTGGTAAATTGAGAGCTTTGCCTTTTGGCTCAGCTCTCTCTTCTCCACGACAGACCGGTACAGAGTCCGCATTACTGCCGATGCTGCACCAATCCGCCTGTCGATCTCGCGCTCCAACCTGCCCTCACTCGTGAACAAGACCCCAAGATACTTGAACTGCTTTACTTGGGGCAGGATCTCGTCCCTGATCCGGAGAGGGCATTCCACCCTTTTCCGACCGAGGACCATGGACTCGGATTTGGAGGTGCTGACCCTCATCCCGACCGCTTCACACTCGGCTGCGAACCGCTCCAGTGAAAGCTGGAGATCACGGCTTGGAGAAGCCAACAGCACCATGTCGTCTGCAAAAAGCAGAGACGCGATGCTGAGGTCCCCAAACCGGACACCCTCAATGCCTTGGCTGTGCCTAGAAATTCTGTCCATAAAAATTATGAACAGAATCGGCGACAAAGGGCAGCCTTGGCGGAGTCCAACCCTCACTGGGAACGAATCTTACTGCCGGAAATGCGGACCAAACTCTGGCATCGGCGATACAGGGACCGAACCGCCCTTATCAGTTGGCTCGGCACTCCGTAACCCCGAAGCACCCTCCACAGAACCTCCCGAGGGACACGGTCAAACGCCTTCTACAAGTCCACAAAACACGTGGACTGGTTGGGCGAACTCCCATGTACCCTCGAGGATCCTGCCGAGGGTTTAGAGCTGGTCCATTGTTCCACGGCCAGGACGAAAGCCACACTGCTCCTCCTGAATCCGAGGTTCGACCTCCCGACGGACCCTCCTCTCCAGCACCCCTGAATAGACCTTACCAGGGAGGCTGAGAAGTGTGATTCCACTGTAATTGGAAAACACACTCCAGTCCCCCTTCTTAAAGAGGGGAACCCCAGTCTGCCAGTCCAGAGGCACCGTCCCCGATGTCCACGCAATGTTGTAGAGGCGTGTCAGCCATGACAGCCCCACAAAATCCAGAGCCTTTAAGAACTCCGGGCGGATCTCATCCACCCCCGGGGCCTTGCCACCGAGGAGTTTTTTAACTACCTCAGTGACTCTGATTCTCCCCACCGACTCACAACGTCCCGAGTCGAGGTCAGCAGCACGCTATCTCCACTGTAAACAGTGTTGACGTTGCACTGCTTCCCCCTCCTGAGACGCCGGATGGTGGACCAGAATTTCCTCGAAGCCGTCACAGAGCGTTTGGGTCTGGCAGGTCGGACCGGCATCTTCCCCCACCATCTGAGCCAACCCACCACCAGGTGGTGATCAGTTGACAGCTCCACCCCTCTCTTCACCCGACTGTCCAAAACATGCGGCCGCAAATCCGATGACACGACTACAAAGTCGATCTATTCAGATCATGTTCAGATCGGGGCGGCCGTTCCTCCCAATCACACCCTTCCAGGTCTCACTGTCATTGCCCATGTGAGCATTGAAGTCACCCAGTTGAACGATGGAATCCCCAGAATGAGCGCTCTCCAGCACTTCGTCCAGGGACTCCAAGAAGGGTGGGTACGCTGAGCTGCTGTTTGGTTCATAGACACAAACAACAGTCAGGACCCGTCCCCCCAGCCAAAGGCGGAGGTAGGCTACCTTCTCGTTAACCGGGGTGAACCCCAACGTGCAGGCGCCCAGCTGGGGGCCAATAAGTATACCCACACCGGCTCGACGCCTCTCACCGTGGGCAACTCCAGAGTGGAAGAGAGTCCAGCCCCTCTCGAGAGGGCTTGTACCGGAACCCAAACTGTGTGTGGAGGCAAGTCCGACTATATCTAGTCTGAACTTTTCTGTCTCGCACACCAGCTTGGGCTCCTTTCCAGCCAGAGAGGTGACATTCCATGTCCCAAGAGCCAGCTTCTGCAGCCGGGGATCGGACCACCAAGGTCCCCGCCTTTCGCCGCTGCCCAGCTCGCTTTGCACCCGACCCCTCCAACAGGTGGTGAGCCCATGGGAAGGGGGACCCATGTTTTCTTTTCGGGCTGTGCCTGGCCGGGCCCCATGGGCGAAGGCCACCAGGCGCTCACCTTCGAGCCCCACCTCCAGGCCTGGCTCCAGAGGGGGGCCCCAGGGACCCGCGTCCGGGCGAGGGAAAACTAGGTCCATATACTTTTATCATCATAAGGGGTCTTCTGAGCCGTGCTTTGTCTGGCCCCTCACCTAGGACCCTTTTGCCATGGGTGACCCTACCAGGGGCATGAAGCCCCAGACAACATGGCTCCTAGGATCATATGGGCACGCAAACCCCTCCACCACGATAAGGTGACGACTCACGAATAATAATAATTATTATTATTATTATACTGATAAAATAATAACATTACCTACCTTTAACCATCTCGAAACAACATTCAGCGCACTCCAACTCAGCTGATCAGAGCTCATGCGCTGGCTTGTCCTCTCAAATGATCGATGGTCGTCTGTCCCAGACTAACTTCAAACTTGGCGGGTTTGTCTTCATCATGAGGTTTGTCTTCATCAACAAATTTACACATAGACGACTCGGAGCCAGTAAATACAGGTTCTTCAACGGCTTGATTCTTGTAGACGACCTTGCTACAAGTTGCACCCAGGAGTCAATGTCAAATTAGATGCACCAACACCTGGCCTCTCTCTTTCAGATGTCTTCAGCCGCAAATTCACACACAGGCTGCTTGGAGTCAGTAAATGCTGGCTCTTTAACGACTTGACTCATGGAGACGACTACGACCCCGCAAACTATTGAACGGTCTCCACAAACTATTGAATGTCAAATTAGTAAAGTTAAAAAAGCTAAAATACATGTCCTTACATGTCCCCACCCAAGATGGCCCCATCCAGTCAGCCAAGGTGGCCCCAGCCAGCCAGTGGGGCCAGCCAGCCAAGGTGGGGCCAGCCAGCCAAGGTGGGGCCAGCCAGCCAAGGTGGGGCCAGCCAGCCAAGGTGGCGCCAGCCAGCCAAGGTGGCGCCAGCCAGCCAAGGTGGCGCCAGCCAGCCAAGGTGGCGCCAGCCAGCCAAGGTGGCGCCAGCCAGCCAAGGTGGCGCCAGCCAGCCAAGGTGGCGCCGCCTCAGCTGGCGCCATACACATTAGCATTTACATTGGCATAACAATGCCCCAGCCAAGATGGCGTCAGCCAAGATGGCGCCGCCTCGGCTGTCTCGACTGGCGCCATACACATTCGATCACATTAGCATAACAATTAGCATAACAATAGACATCAAAGGAAGGTGCATTCTCTCCCTCTCCCTCTCCCCCTCTCTCCCCCTCTCTCTCTCTCTCTCTCTCTCTCTCTCTCTCTCTCTCTCTCTCGAACTTCCTCAGGAGCTCTTGTGACACAGTGCTTTATTTCCCAAATTAGTCATACATTAAATAAACATTTAAATAAATAGCCATTCTATTAACTTGTTCTAGTTGGATCCTCCGGGAGTACCTATCAAACACAACCCAGAAGCAATGTATTTCATCATAACGTGTGACTCTCTCAAGTCATGTTTGTTTGATATACCCCCTCTTTGCATGTTTTCTCTGATCGGGTCTGTCCAGTTGGAAGCATGGTTTTCGAAACAGAGCGTCTGGTGGAGTCAAGAAGGCTCCTGGAAGCCCACGCCTACCTGATGAATCTGGAACAATGGCAGGATGACATCCTCTGGCAACTCAATGGGGCTGCTGGGATGCAAGGAAGTGAGCTCAGCACTGATGACCAGGAGCTAGTGTCCAAATACTTCTCAGGTGTTAGGAAACTGGGGGAGTCTCTGGGTGAGCCAACAACAACAAACATACTTGACATAAGCAGAAGCCACAGGTTGTTTCTTTATTTTGTTTTTTGTTGCTTTGTTTTTGTCGAGTGAATATGCAAAGATTGCGATTTTTTTAAAAATTTGTTTTATTGCCATCCAAAAGCGCAAAAATTTCAATTTCTACTCCTGCCATTCTCCAGGGCTAGTGAAATTGACTAAACCTCAAGATCGTAATTGCGTTCTTCTGGTCGCATCACTTCTGACACTATGTAATGTTTTGTCAACATCAAAAGAAATCAAAATGTAGGTTCTCAAGAACACATCTTTTATACATCCCACACACAACTTCTTCCTATGTCTCCAATCCCGCTATGTCTAATCTCGTCTGAAAACTGTGCCTTAACACTCAGTGTTAACAGTCTTCACTTCAGGGACCATAGAATCTCCATACATTACAGTATGATTTTAGCATGTATTGTTTTTATTTTATCTATTGTATTTATTATTTATTCTTGGTTCACTCTAAAATACATGAAAATACACTTACTTTGATGTGTTGTGACAGATCATCTTACCTCGCATGTCTTCAGAATTCGGAACCAAAATATTTTGAAGTCACACAGCCATTCCCTAAAAACCAAATCTGTATGTCCATCTGATTTTTCTTTGAACACTTATTGAGACGTTCATCAAACATGAGGACGACTTTGTTGACACACGCAACTAGCTTCTTCTTGAAGTATGGCGTTAAACCAAACTTGATTACGTAGCAGTTCTCATCCTTGCAGCACGCAAAGCTTTTTGCTATTTCTGACTCCTTAAACATATTGTTATCGAGGAAGCGCTCTCCTATGCCCTCATTGGAGGTGTATGAGTAGTGTTTGGTCACTGTGAGTCTTTGAATATAACGTCCTCCAACCAGATATCGAAAAACGTATATTTCCCCTTGACTTCGTTTTGCCGCCATTACCAGGGAATATTATGTAGGCGCAAATTATTTTGTTGATGTTTTCACCGCGGACACTCACTGTTAGACATCATAGACCTTTTTTTTAACGGTTATTGGCAGCCACAGCATTGCATTAACACTGCACACTACAACATGCGTCCCAGGTCCTACACGAACATATAATTTATATAATAAATGAAATTACGTGATTTCTAGGGAATAGGCCAGCACTTAATACCAATGAGAAAAAGTCATAAAGGAGGATCACGGTTTGAAAATGTCAGATGGCATCTACTTTTTAATATTTTTTAATGGCCTTATTTTTCACTACCGTTTTGGCCCGAATATAAGACGATGTTTTTTGCATTGAAATAAGACTGAAAAAGTGGGGGTCGTCTTATATTCGGGGTCTAGACATTATACTGATTTTCACTTTTGCGCAGTGGTAAATTAAAGGTTGCTGGTATCGACTATGTTGCTGTGATCGTGCGCGCCTTTGACGCGAAGTGAGTATATACATTTTATTGTTACTACTGTCCACTGTTGTGCCGTTTGTCCGATCGCGGTTTGCTTCGTGTGCGCGCCGTTTGATTGACAGGCCTGGCGCGCTCCTTTAAGTTTGCCTCGCATCATACGAGTAGCCGTTACACAGCGGCACGGCGACTAACGATCGCCAGCAAATGTATTTTGTTGTCTCGATCGATGACTTATGTTTGGTGTGTTGCCGAGAGTATTTCATTTATGGTTATTTATTTTATTTTTTTTCCCAATAATTCAGTAAAGCAATCAAAACTGAACCACGTCTTCCCTCCTGTGTTCTGGGTGAAAAGAGCATAACCATCCAAGCCAATCCCCTATACAGTCCTCAGGCTCCCCAACAATAGCGGTAGCAGTTTGCATTATTTTATTGCAATGTTTTTTCTTATTCAGATTTGTTTCAAGACTAGTTAGACTTCACTTTGGTAGTTAATGCAGTTATTGCAGTTTTGTTGTTTTGTCACAGTAGATTGGATTATTTACGTTTCAAAAACCAGAAGCCATTCATTTACAAATGTGATTGCAGTTTAGTTTGCCGTATTTTTCAGACTAAAGGTCGCTCCAGAATATAGGTCGCATTAGCCATAAAATGCACAATATATGCAAAAAAACATATATAAGTTGCTCCGGAGTACAAGTCGCATTTGGGGGAAATTTATTCGACAAAATCCAACACTAAGAACAGACATGAACGAGCAACAACAGGCTAAACGCTTGCACTTCAAAATATTCCACAGACTCATAACGATACATAAATTATATATCAAATAACTATTATATAAGCAATAATATCAAACCATGTGTCACTCCAAATCATTAAATCAAATTCCTCGTCCTTTGTCAACAACGCCGCGCGTGCACCCTGACTTCAGCCTCATCATTATTCCACAGATCTAGTATATAACTATATTGTAGCGTTAACAAAGTACAAGGAAAGACGTGGGTTTGGTAAACGGCTCTTTATTTAACAAAATAAGAGTTCAACGAGCCAACAACTACTGAACTGTAACGACAAAAACATATACAAGTTGCTACACAAAATAAAATATATCATAACTATAACAAATAGTTCACTCCCCGGAGGTGGCAGTTCCAGCCACGGAGGTGGAAGAGAGCTCCATAGAATAGGACCGGGCGTGCGTAAAAGCCATGTCCGAGCCCCATCCACCGTCTCTGGACAGCCACCCGGCCGAGCGCCAGCCCCCGACTTCCATCCACGGAGGTGAAAGAGAGCGCCGTAGAGTAGGACCGGGCGTGCGTAAAAGCCATAATAGTTTTTCAAACCTTCTGTGTCACTCCAAATCATTAAATCCTACAAACTCTTTGTCCTCCGGGTCACTTACAAACAAAGCCGCTAATGATGCCGGTAGTACGCGGGGCCCTTTGTCATCTTCGTCATCCCGTGATCGAATCCTTTGTCCTTTATGTAAACAACCGCTGCGCCGCTGACGTCCCTTGCAGTTCAAACTACAGCAATCCCTTGCTACATCGCAGTTCATTTATCGCTGTTTAACTTTTTTTATTTTAATTTTGAAAATTTGTGAAAAAAATAGTCCGAAAAATACGGTAGTAAAGTTGCAGATATTTGAAATGTTCTTTTTGATTACATAAAATTGAGTTCAAGATAAACAAAATTCATTCAGTTAAATATGAAAAAGGAATTGCCATAGTGCCCCAGTCAACAAGGAACTACTTTCCATGTACAACTTTGAACAAGAGTCAAGGTTTGTGTGTTCAAGACTGGAAATCCGAGATTTTTTTTCTGTTAATATTTTCCCTTTATTGTGTCCTCAAGGGATTACGAGGCGATTACTGTGTGTTTTGGCGCAACATCCTAGCCCCCTCTATTAACTAACTGGATCTTTTGGGCTTGAGCAGTGACCACCCACTCACTTAAAATGTCTGTCCACGTGCTTGTAAACAAATGTGTGAAAATCACTGTAAAGTAAAATATTCTATTTGTAGTTCTTGATGCCTATTGGTTGTTTAATGTGTCGGATGTATTGCCAATATAGACCATTTTCTTTCACCCTTACAAACTTTAATTCCCGTCACTGCAGGAAAGGAGCTTTGGGCAGTTGTGAGAAATACCTTTGCTGTAGTTCACCAAAACCCCACATCGTTTGTATCGACTGTGAGGATTATAGAGCGAGAAGAGGCTATTGACAGAGTTCTGCTGGAGGAACGAGCTGAGGGCAATGCCAGGCCCCTATCCCCTGGACGACCTCGCTGCTGGAGAGCACGTTTCTTCCAGGTGCCTCTTCTAACATGATTCTAACATTACCAGTGTCTCTAATTTTAAATTACTTAATCTTTGGATTTCCTTTTTAGGTTCTGGAGGAAGTGGTGACTGCTCGGTTCCGTGGTGTGTCTTACCTTCACACACAGGGTCCAGGTTTGGCAGGGCGTCTCTCTACTCTGCAGGATGCTGTAATGTCCGATCTGGCCACAGTACGCCACTTGCTGGAGCCCTGCGTCCCACCACACTACCGGCTAACTAGAGCCTACCTCAAGGCGATCCACCACTGTTTACATGCTCACTTGACACAGGTGAGAATTTCCATCGTTGGGTTAATGCACCAAAACAACAGCAATTATTTCCCCGTTACTCTAGCTATAACCCAAAAAAAAATCCTCCAAACTTATTATACATATTTACTATGACAAATTTTTGTGGCGTAGGTTAGCAGTTGGGACCTGGAGAGTGGGGAGATTTTTGCTGTGCTCAACTGGGTACTACATGTCTACAACAGGTGAGGTCCATCACCTTCGCAGACTGTGCACTCAATCAATCAATCAATCTTTATAAATCACTTTTTATACAAAATGTGTAGCTCAAAGTGCTGCACATTAGTTAAAAAAAAAAACTCCAGCCCACCCCATCACCAGCTGTACCAAGCGTAACAATGCCAGGAAACATGTGGAAACACACAGGCACGCGAACACACATCTGTGGCTAAAAGCAAGAGCAACTTGACCGGAAATCCTGAAGAGCCCTGAAGCTCGGCACCGGGCATCCAGGTGACAAATGCACCACCTCAAGGAGCCATCTGTATATATATATATATATATATATATATATATATATATATTTGAATGAACCTTGAATATATTGAATGAACTTCGGAATATATTGAATGAACCTTGAATATATTGAATGAACTTCGGAATATATTGAATGAAACTTGAATATATTGAATGAACTTCGGAATATATTGAATGAAACTTGAATATATTGAATGAACTTCGGAATATATTGAATGAACCTTGAATATATTGAATGAACCTTGAATATATTGAATGAACTTCGGAATATATTGAATGAACCTTGAATATATTGAATGAACTTCGGTATATATTGAATGAACCTTGAATATATTGAATGAATTTCGGAATATATTGAATGAACTTCGGAATATATTGAATGAACCTTGAATATATTGAATGAACATTGGAATATATTGAATGAACCTTGAATATATTGAATGAACTTCGGAATATATTGAATGAACTTCGGAATATATTGAATGAACTTCGGAATATATTGAATGAACTTCGGAATATATTGAATGAACTTCGGAATATATTGAATGAATTTCGGAATATATTGAATGAACTTCGGAATATATTGAATGAATTTTGGAATATATTGAATGAACTTCGGAATATATTGAATGAATTTTGGAATATATTGAATGAATTTCGGAATATATTGAATGAGCCTTGAATATATTGAATGAATGAATGAAGTTTCATTCAATATATTCCGAAGTTCATTCAATATATTCCGAAGTTCATTCAATATATTCCGAAGTTCATTCAATATATTCAAGGTTCATTCAATATATTCCGAAGTTCATTCAATATATTCCGAAGTTCATTCAATATATTCCGAAGTTCATTCAATATATTCCGAAGTTCATTCAATATATTCAAGGTTCATTCAATATATTCCGAAGTTCATTCAATATATTCCGAAGTTCATTCAATATATTCAAGGTTCATTCAATATATTCCGAAGTTCATTCAATATATTCCGAAGTTCATTCAATATATTCCGAAATTCATTCAATATATTCTGAAGTTCATTCAATATATTCAAGGTTCGTTCAATATATTCAAGGTTCATTCAATATATTCCGAAGTTCATTCAATATATTCAAGGTTCATTCAATATATTCCAATGTTCATTCAATATATTCAAGGTTCATTCAATATATTCCAATGTTCATTCAATATATTCAAGGTTCATTCAATATATTCCGAAATTCATTCAATATATTCCGAAATTCATTCAATATATTCAAGGTTCATTCAATATATTCCGAAGTTCATTCAATATATTCAAGGTTCATTCAATATATTCCGAAGTTCATTCAATATATTCAAGGTTCATTCAATATATTCAAGGTTCATTCAATATATTCCGAAGTTCATTCAATATATTCAAGTTTCATTCAATATATTCCGAAGTTCATTCAATATATTCAAGGTTCATTCAATATATTCCGAAGTTCATTCAATATATTCAAGGTTCATTCAATATATTCAAATATTAATTTCCTGAACGGCATGCCATACATATATATACATATATATATATATACACATATATATACATATATATATATATACACATATATATACATACCGTATTTGCCGGTGTACAGGTCGACTCGGTGTATAAGTCGACCCCCTAAAATTCGACGGAAATTTACGATTTTATGATATATCCTTTGTATAAGTCGAGCTCAATTGTTGCATTATATTAAACTTCAAAATTCAATATGCGAAATTTATTGACGAAATGTGTTCAAATTCCGGGAGGCCGTGCGCATGCGGCTGTTTATAAGCACCGCGGAGGAGATCGCGGCCGGCGAGCTCGCGCACGCCACCCGGCACCAACGGGAGGCCGGAAATAGCTCCAAGCCGAGCGGATCGGCACTTTATAAGCACCGCGGAGGAGA